>NC_135247.1:10184024-10397538 GCF_947623445.1 Clavelina lepadiformis
AAATTTGCACTATACATTAGTTATATAGGTCCTAAAAAGTGCCTTGTGAACTATATGGTGCCAAATGTGCAATTCATATTGCAAAAAGTTCTAACGGGTCTCAAAATGTTTATTAGAGTCTAATAAGTAAATAATAAAAGTATAACAGTTAACCAATAAAAGTTTTGTCTGTTATCGTTAAAAGAACTTAACTAAAAAAATTGCACTATACATTAGTTATATAGGTCCTAAAAAGTGCCTAGTGAACTATATGATGCCAAATGTGCAATTCACATTGCAAAAAGTTCTAACAGGTCACAAAATGTTTATTAGAGTCTAATAAGTAAATAATAAAAGTATAACAGTTAACCAACAAACGGTTTGTCTGTTATCGTTAAAAGAACTTAACTAAAAAATTTGCTCTATACATTAGTTATATAGGTCCTAAAAAGTGCCTTGTAAACTATATGGTGCCAAATGTGCAATTCACATTGCAAAAAGTTCTAACGGGTCTCAAAATGTTTATTAGAGTCTAATAAGTAAATAATAAAAGTATAACAGTTAACCAATAAAAGGTTTGTCTGTTATCGTTAAAAGAACTTAACTAAAAAATTTGCACTATACATTAGTTATATAGGTCCTAAAAAGTGCCTTGTGAACTATATGGTGCCAAATGTGCAATTCACATTGTAAAAAGTTCTAACGGGTCTCAAAATGTTTATTAGAGTCTAATAAGTAAATAATAAAAGTATAACAGTTAACCAATAGAAGGTTTGTCCGTTATCGTTAAAAGAACTTAACTAAAAAGTTTGCACTATACATTAGTTATATAGGTCCTAAAAAGTGCCTTGTGAACTATATGGTGCCAAATGTGCAATTCACATTGCAAAAAGTTCTAACGGGTCTCAAAATGTTTATTAGAGTCTAATAAGTAAATAATAAAAGTATAACAGTTAACCAACAAACGGTTTGTCTGTTATCGTTAAAAGAACTTAACTAAAAAATTTGCTCTATACATTATTTATATAGGTCCTAAAAAGTGCCTTGTGAACTATATGGTGCCAAATGTGCAATTCATATTGCAAAGAGTTCTAACGGGTCTCAAAATGTTTATTAGAGTCTAATAAGTAAATAATAAAAGTATAACAGTTAACCAATAGAAGGTTTGTCTGTTATCGTTAAAAGAACCTAACTAAAAATTTGCACTATACATTAGTTATATAGGTCCTAAAACGTGCCTTGTGAACTATATGGTGCCAAATGTGCAATTCAAATTGCAAAAAGTTCTAACGGGTCTCAAAATGTTTATTAGAGTCTAATAAGTAAATAATAAAAGTATAACAGTTAACCAATAAACGGTTTGTCTGTTATCGTTAAAAGAACTTAACTAAAAAATTTGCACTATACATTAGTTATATAGGTCCTAAAAAGTGCCTTGTGAACTATATGGTGCCAAATGTGCAATTCGCATTGCAAAAAGTTCTAACGGGTCTCAAAATGTTTATTAGAGTCTAATAAGTAAATAATAAAAGTATAACAGTTAACCAATAAAATGTTTGTCTGTTATCGTTAAAAGAACTTAACTAAAAAATTTGCACTATACATTAGTTATATAGGTCCTAAAAAGTGCCTTGTGAACTATATGGTGCCAAATGTGCAATTCACATTGCAAAAAGTTCTAACGGGTCTCAAAATGTTTATTAGAGTCTAATAAGTAAATAATAAAAGTATAACAGTTAACCAATAAGAGGTTTGTCTGTTATCGTTAAAAGAACTTAACTAAAAAATTTGCACTATACATTAGTTATATAGGTCCTAAAAAGTGCCTTGTGAACTATATGGTGCCAAATGTGCAATTCACATTGTAAAACGTTTTAACGGGTCTCAAAATGTTTATTAGAGTCTAATAAGTAAATAATAAAAGTATAACAGTTAACCAATAGAAGGTTTGTCTGTTATCGTTAAAAGAACTTAACTAAAAAATTTGCACTATACATTAGTTATATAGGTCCTAAAAAGTGCCTTGTGAACTATATGGTTCCAAATGTGCAATTCACATTGCAAAAAGTTCTAACGGGTCTCAAAATGTTTATTAGAGTCTAATAAGTAAATCATAAAAGTATAACAGTTAACCAATAAAAGGTTTGTCTGTTATCGTTAAAAGAACTTAACTAAAAAATTTGCACTATACATTAGTTATATAGGTCCTAAAAAGTGCCTTGTGAACTATATGGTGCCAAATGTGCAATTCATATTGCAAAAAGTTCTAACGGGTCTCAAAATGTTTATTAGAGTCTAATAAGTAAATAATAAAAGTATAACAGTTAACCAATAAAAGGTTTGTCTGTTATCGTTAAAAGAACTTAACTAAAAAAATTGCACTATACATTAGTTATATAGGTCCTAAAAAGTGCCTAGTGAACTATATGATGCCAAATGTGCAATTCACATTGCAAAAAGTTCTAACAGGTCACAAAATGTTTATTAGAGTCTAATAAGTAAATAATAAAAGTATAACAGTTAACCAACAAACGGTTTGTCTGTTATCGTTAAAAGAACTTAACTAAAAAATTTGCTCTATACATTAGTTATATAGGTCCTAAAAAGTGCCTTGTGAACTATAAGGTGCCAAATGTGCAATTCATATTGCAAAAAGTTCTAACGGGTCTCAAAATGTTTATTAGAGTCTAATAAGTAAATAATAAAAGTATAACAGTTAACCAATAGAAGGTTTGTCTGTTATCGTTAAAAGAACTTAACTAAAAATTTGCACTATACATTAGTTATATAGGTCCTAAAAAGTGCCTTGTGAACTATATGGTGCCAAATGTGCAATTCAAATTGCAAAAAGTTCTAACGGGTCTCAAAATGTTTATTAGAGTCTAATAAGTAAATAATAAAAGTATAACAGTTA
This sequence comes from Clavelina lepadiformis, assembly GCF_947623445.1. Taxonomy (NCBI): domain Eukaryota; kingdom Metazoa; phylum Chordata; class Ascidiacea; order Aplousobranchia; family Clavelinidae; genus Clavelina; species Clavelina lepadiformis. Next base: position 10,186,918 of record NC_135247.1, read on the forward strand.
ACCAATAAACGGTTTGTCTGTTATCGTTAAAAGAACTTAACTAAAAAATTTGCACTATACATTAGTTATATAGGTCCTAAAAAGTGCCTTGTGAACTATATGGTGCCAAATGTGCAATTCGCATTGCAAAAAGTTCTAACGGGTCTCAAAATGTTTATTAGAGTCTAATAAGTAAATAATAAAAGTATAACAGTTAACCAATAAAAGGTTTGTCTGTTATCGTTAAAAGAACTTAACTAAAAAATTTGCACTATACATTAGTTATATAGGTCCTAAAAAGTGCCTTGTGAACTATATGGTGCCAAATGTGCAATTCACATTGCAAAAAGTTCTAACGGGTCTCAAAATGTTTATTAGAGTCTAATAAGTAAATAATAAAAGTATAACAATTAACCAATAAAAGGTTTGTCTGTTATCGTTAAAAGAACTTAACTAAAAAATTTGCACTATACATTAGTTATATAGGTCCTAAAAAGTGCCTTGTGAACTATATGGTGCCAAATGTGCAATTCACATTGCAAAAAGTTCTAACGGGTCTCAAAATGTTTATTAGAGTCTAATAAGTAAATAATAAAAGTATAACAGTTAACCAATAGAAGGTTTGTCTGTTATCGTTAAAAGAACTTAACTAAAAAATTTGCACTATACATTAGTTTTATAGGTCCTAAAAAGTGCCTTGTGAACTATATGGTGCCAAATGTGCAATTCACATTGTAAAAAGTTCTAACGGGTCTCAAAATGTTTATTAGAGTCTAATAAGTAAATAATAAAAGTATAACAGTTAACCAATAGAAGGTTTGTCTGTTATCGTTAAAAGAACTTAACTAAAAAATTTGCACTATACATTAGTTATATAGGTCCTAAAAAGTGCCTTGTGAACTATATGGTGCCAAATGTGCAATTCACATTGCAAAAAGTTCTAACGGGTCTCAAAATGTTTATTAGAGTCTAATAAGTAAATCATAAAAGTATAACAGTTAACCAATAGAAGGTTTGTCTATTATCGTTAAAAGAACTTAACTAAAACATTTGCACTATACATTAGTTATATAGGTCCTAAAAAGTGCCTTTTGAACTATATGGTGCCAAATGTCCAATTCACATTGCAAAAAGTTCTAACGGGTCTCAAAATGTTTATTAGAGTCTAATAAGTAAATAATAAAAGTATAACAGTAAACCAATAAAAGGTTTGTCTGTTATCGTTAAAAGAACTTAACTAAAAAATTTGCACTATACATTAGTTATATAGGTCCTAAAAAGTGCCTTGTGAACTATATGATGCCAAATGTGCAATTCACATTGCAAAAAGTTCTAACGGGTCTCAAAATGTTTATTAGAGTCTAATAAGTAAATAATAAAAGTATAACAGTTAACCAATAAAAGGTTTGTCCGTTATCGTTAAAAGAACTTAACTAAAACATTTGCACTATACATTAGTTATATAGGTCCTAAAAAGTGCCTTGTGAACTATATGGTGCCAAATGTGCAATTCACATTGCAAAAAGTTCTAACGGGTCTCAAAATGTTTATTAGAGTCTAACAAGTAAATAATAAAAGTATAACAGTAAACCAATAAAAGGTTTGTCTGTTATCGTTAAAAGAACTTAACTAAAACATTTGTACTATACATTAGTTATATAGGTCCTAAAAAGTGCCTTGTGAACTATATGGTGCCAAATGTGCAATTCACATTGCAAAAAGTTCTAACGGGTCTCAAAATGTTTATTAGAGTCTAATAAGTAAATAATAAAAGTATAACATTAAACCAATAAAATGTTTGTCTGTTATCGTTAAAAGAACTTAACTAAAACATTTGCACTATACATTAGTTATATAGGTCCTAAAAAGTGCCTTGTGAACTATATGGTGCCAAATGTGCAATTCACATTGCAAAAGGTTCTAACGGGTCTCAAAATGTTTATTAGAGTCTAATAAGTAAATAATAAAAGTATAACAGTTAACCAATAAAAGGTTTGTCTGTTATCGTTAAAAGAACTTAACTAAAACATTTGCACTATACATTAGTTATATAGGTCCTAAAAAGTGCCTTGTGAACTATATGGTGCCAAATGTGCAATTCACATTGCAAAAGGTTCTAACGGGTCTCAAAATGTTTATTAGAGTCTAATAAGTAAATAATAAAAGTATAACAGTTAACCAATAAAAGGTTTGTCTGTTATCGTTAAAAGAACTTAACTAAAAAATTTGCACTATACATTAGTTATATAGGTCCTAAAAAGTGCCTTGTGAACTAAATGGTGCCAAATGTGCAATTCACATTGCAAAAAGTTCTAACGGGTCTCAAAATGTTTATTAGAGTCTAATAAGTAAATAATAAAAGTATAACAGTTAACCAATAAAAGGTTTGTCTGTTATCGTTAAAAGAACTTAACTAAAAAATTTGCACTATACATTAGTTATATAGGTCCTAAAAAGTGCCTTGTGAACTATATGGTGCCAAATGTGCAATTCATATTGCAAAAAGTTCTAACGGGTCTCAAAATGTTTATTAGAGTCTAATAAGTAAATAATAAAAGTATAACAGTTAACCAATAAAAGGTTTGTCTGTTATCGTTAAAAGAACTTAACTAAAACATTTGCACTATACATTAGTTATATAGGTCCTAAAAAGTGCCTTGTGAACTATATGGTGCCAAATGTGCAATTCACATTGCAAAAAGTTCTAACGGGTCTCAAAATGTTTATTAGAGTCTAATAAGTAAATAATAAAAGTATAACAGTTAACCAATAAAAGGTTTGTCTGTTATCGTTAAAAGAACTTAACTAAAAAATTTGCTCTATACATTAGTTATATAGGTCCTAAAAAGTGCCTTGTGAACTATATGGTGCCAAATGTGCAATTCATATTGCAAAAAGTTCTAACGGGTCTCAAAATGTTTATTAGAGTCTAATAAGTAAACAATAAAAGTATAACAGTTAACCAATAAAAGGTTTGTCTGTTATCGTTAAAAGAACTTAACAAAAAATTTGCACTATACATTAGTTATATAGGTCCTAAAAAGTGCCTTGTGAACTATATGGTGCCAAATGTGCAATTCACATTGCAAAAAGTTCTAACGGGTCTCAAAATGTTTATTAGAGTCTAATAAGTAAATAATAAAAGTATAACAGTTAACCAATAAACGGTTTGTTTGTTATCGTTAAAAGAACTTAACTAAAAAATTTGCACTATACATTAGTTATATAGGTCCTAAAAAGTGCCTTGTGAACTATATGGTGCCAAATGTGCAATTCACATTGCAAAAAGTTCTAACGGGTCTCAAAATGTTTATTAGTGTCTAATAAGTAAATCATAAAAGTATAACAGTTAACCAATAAAAGGTTTCTCTGTTATCGTTAAAAGAACTTAACTAAAAAATTTGCACTATACATTAGTTATATAGGTCCTAAAAAGTGCCTTGTGAACTATATGGTGCCAAATGTGCAATTCATATTGCAAACAGTTCTAACGGGTCTCAAAATGTTTATTAGAGTCTAATAAGTAAATAATAAAAGTATAACAGTTAACCAATAGAAGGTTTGTCTATTATCGTTAAAAGAACTTAACTAAAACATTTGCACTATACATTAGTTATATAGGTCCTAAAAAGTGCCTTGTGAACTATATGGTGCCAAATGTCCAATTCACATTGCAAAAAGTTCTAACGGGTCTCAAAATGTTTATTAGAGTCTAATAAATAAATAATAAAAGTATAACAGTAAACCAATAAAAGGTTTGTCTGTTATCGTTAAAAGAACTTAACTAAAAAATTTGCACTATACATTAGTTATATAGGTCCTAAAAAGTGCCTTGTGAACTATATGATGCCAAATGTTTAATTCACATTGCAAAAAGTTCTAACGGGTCTCAAAATGTTTATTAGAGTCTAATAAGTAAATAATAAAAGTATAACAGTTAACCAATAAAAGGTTTGTCCGTTATCGTTAAAAGAACTTAACTAAAACATTTGCACTATACATTAGTTATATAGGTCCTAAAAAGTGCCTTGTGAACTATATGGTGCCAAATGTGCAATTCACATTGCAAAAAGTTCTAACGGGTCTCAAAATGTTTATTAGAGTCTAATAAGTGAATAATAAAAGTATAACAGTAAACCAATAAAAGGTTTGTCTGTTATCGTTAAAAGAACTTAACTAAAACATTTGCACTATACATTAGTTTAATAGGTCCTAAAAAGTGCCTTGTGAACTATATGGTGCCAAATGTGCAATTCACATTGCAAAAAGTTCTAACGGGTCTCAAAATGTTTATTAGAGTCTAATAAGTAAATAATAAAAGTATAACAGTTAACCAATAAAAGGTTTGTCTGTTATCGTTAAAAGAACTTAACTAAAACATTTGCACTATACATTAGTTATATAGGTCCTAAAAAGTGCCTTGTGAACTATATGGTGCCAAATGTGCAATTCACATTGCAAAAAGTTCCAACGGGTCTCAAAATGTTTATTAGAGTCTAATAAGTAAATAATAAAAGTATAACAGTTAACCAATAAAAGGTTTGTCTGTTATCGTTAAAAGAACTTAACTAAAAAATTTGCACTATACATTAGTTATATAGGTCCTAAAAAGTGCCTTGTGAACTATATGGTGCCAAATGTGCAATTCACATTGTAAAAAGTTCTAACGGGTCTCAAAATGTTTATTAGAGTCTAATAAGTAAATAATAAAAGTATAACAGTTAACCAATAGAAGGTTTGTCTGTTATCGTTAAAAGAACTTAACTAAAAAATTTGCACTATACATTAGTTATATAGGTCCTAAAAAGTGCCTTGTGAACTATATGGTGCCAAATGTGCAATTCACATTGCAAAAAGTTCTAACGGGTCTCAAAATGTTTATTAGAGTCTAATAAGTAAATAATAAAAGTATAACAGTTAACCAATAAAAGGTTTCTCTGTTATCGTTAAAAGAACTTAACTAAAAAATTTGCACTATACATTAGTTATATAGGTCCTAAAAAGTGCCTTGTGAACTATATGGTGCCAAATGTGCAATTCATATTGCAAAAAGTTCTAACGGGTCTCAAAATGTTTATTAGAGTCTAATAAGTAAATAATAAAAGTATAACAGTTAACCAATAAAAGGTTTGTCTGTTATCGTTAAAAGAACTTAACTAAAAAAATTGCACTATACATTAGTTATATAGGTCCTAAAAAGTGCCTAGTGAACTATATGATGCCAAATGTGCAATTCACATTGCAAAAAGTTCTAACAGGTCACAAAATGTTTATTAGAGTCTAATAAGTAAATAATAAAAGTATAACAGTTAACCAACAAACGGTTTGTCTGTTATCGTTAAAAGAACTTAACTAAAAAATTTGCTCTATACATTAGTTATATAGGTCCTAAAAAGTGCCTTGTGAACTATAAGGTGCCAAATGTGCAATTCATATTGCAAAAATTCTAACGGGTCTCAAAATGTTTATTAGAGTCTAATAAGTAAATAATAAAAGTATAACAGTTAACCAATAGAAGGTTTGTCTGTTATCGTTAAAAGAACTTAACTAAAAATTTGCACTATACATTAGTTATATAGGTCCTAAAAAGTGCCTTGTGAACTATATGGTGCCAAATGTGCAATTCAAATTGCAAAAAGTTCTAACGGGTCTCAAAATGTTTATTAGAGTCTAATAAGTAAATAATAAAAGTATAACAGTAAACCAATAAAAGGTTTGTCTGTTATCGTTAAAAGAACTTAACTAAAAAAATTGCACTATACATTAGTTATATAGGTCCTAAAAAGTGCCTAGTGAACTATATGATGCCAAATGTGCAATTCACATTGCAAAAAGTTCTAACAGGTCTCAAAATGTTTATTAGAGTCTAATAAGTAAATAATAAAAGTATAACAGTTAACCAACAAACGGTTTGTCTGTTATCGTTAAAAGAACTTAACCAAAAAATTTGCACTATACATTAGTTATATAGGTCCTAAAAAGTGCCTTGTGAACTATATGGTGCCAAATGTGCAATTCGCATTGCAAAAAGTTCTAACGGGTCTCAAAATGTTTATTAGAGTCTAATAAGTAAATAATAAAAGTATAACAGTTAACCAATAAAATGTTTGTCTGTTATCGTTAAAAGAACTTAACTAAAAAATTTGCACTATACATTAGTTATATAGGTCCTAAAAAGTGCCTTGTGAACTATATGGTGCCAAATGTGCAATTCACATTGCAAAAAGTTCTAACGGGTCTCAAAATGTTTATTAGAGTCTAATAAGTAAATAATAAAAGTATAACAGTTAACCAATAAAAGGTTTGTCTGTTATCGTTAAAAGAACTTAACTAAAAAATTTGCACTATACATTAGTTATATAGGTCCTAAAAAGTGCCTTGTGAACTATATGGTGCCAAATGTGCAATTCACATTGTAAAAAGTTCTAACGGGTCTCAAAATGTTTATTAGAGTCTAATAAGTAAATAATAAAAGTATAACAGTTAACCAATAGAAGGTTTGTCCGTTATCGTTAAAAGAACTTAACTAAAACATTTGCACTATACATTAGTTATATAGGTCCTAAAAAGTGCCTTGTGAACTATATGGTGCCAAATGTGCAATTCACATTGCAAAAAGTTCTAACGGGTCTCAAAATGTTTATTAGAGTCTAATAAGTAAATAATAAAAGTATAACAGTTAACCAACAAACGGTTTGTCTGTTATCGTTAAAAGAACTTAACTAAAAAATTTGCTCTATACATTATTTATATAGGTCCTAAAAAGTGCCTTGTGAACTATATGGTGCCAAATGTGCAATTCATATTGCAAAAAGTTCTAACGGGTCTCAAAATGTTTATTAGAGTCTAATAAGTAAATAATAAAAGTATAACAGTTAACCAATAGAAGGTTTGTCTGTTATCGTTAAAAGAACTTAACTAAAAATTTGCACTATACATTAGTTATATAGGTCCTAAAACGTGCCTTGTGAACTATATGGTGCCAAATGTGCAATTCAAATTGCAAAAAGTTCTAACGGGTCTCAAAATGTTTATTAGAGTCTAATAAGTAAATAATAAAAGTATAACAGTTAACCAATAAACGGTTTGTCTGTTATCGTTAAAAGAACTTAACTAAAAAATTTGCACTATACATTAGTTATATAGGTCCTAAAAAGTGCCTTGTGAACTATATGGTGCCAAATGTGCAATTCGCATTGCAAAAAGTTCTAACGGGTCTCAAAATGTTTATTAGAGTCTAATAAGTAAATAATAAAAGTATAACAGTTAACCAATAAAAGGTTTGTCTGTTATCGTTAAAAGAACTTAACTAAAAAATTTGCACTATACATTAGTTATATAGGTCCTAAAAAGTGCCTTGTGAACTATATGGTGCCAAATGTGCAATTCACATTGCAAAAAGTTCTAACGGGTCTCAAAATGTTTATTAGAGTCTAATAAGTAAATAATAAAAGTATAACAGTTAACCAATAAAAGGTTTGTCTGTTATCGTTAAAAGAACTTAACTAAAAAATTTGCACTATACATTAGTTATATAGGTCCTAAAAAGTGCCTTGTGAACTATATGGTGCCAAATGTGCAATTCACATTGTAAAACGTTCTAACGGGTCTCAAAATGTTTATTAGAGTCTAATAAGTAAATAATAAAAGTATAACAGTTAACCAATAGAAGGTTTGTCTGTTATCGTTAAAAGAACTTAACTAAAAAATTTGCACTATACATTAGTTATATAGGTCCTAAAAAGTGCCTTGTGAACTATATGGTGCCAAATGTGCAATTCACATTGCAAAAAGTTCTAACGGGTCTCAAAATGTTTATTAGAGTCTAATAAGTAAATCATAAAAGTATAACAGTTAACCAATAAAAGGTTTGTCTGTTATCGTTAAAAGAACTTAACTAAAAAATTTGCACTATACATTAGTTATATAGGTCCTAAAAAGTGCCTTGTGAACTATATGGTGCCAAATGTGCAATTCATATTGCAAAAAGTTCTAACGGGTCTCAAAATGTTTATTAGAGTCTAATAAGTAAATAATAAAAGTATAACAGTTAACCAATAAAAGGTTTGTCTGTTATCGTTAAAAGAACTTAACTAAAAAAATTGCACTATACATTAGTTATATAGGTCCTAAAAAGTGCCTAGTGAACTATATGATGCCAAATGTGCAATTCACATTGCAAAAAGTTCTAACAGGTCACAAAATGTTTATTAGAGTCTAATAAGTAAATAATAAAAGTATAACAGTTAACCAACAAACGGTTTGTCTGTTATCGTTAAAAGAACTTAACTAAAAAATTTGCTCTATACATTAGTTATATAGGTCCTAAAAAGTGCCTTGTGAACTATAAGGTGCCAAATGTGCAATTCATATTGCAAAAAGTTCTAACGGGTCTCAAAATGTTTATTAGAGTCTAATAAGTAAATAATAAAAGTATAACAGTTAACCAATAGAAGGTTTGTCTGTTATCGTTAAAAGAACTTAACTAAAATTTTGCACTATACATTAGTTATATAGGTCCTAAAAAGTGCCTTGTGAACTATATGGTGCCAAATGTGCAATTCAAATTGCAAAAAGTTCTAACGGGTCTCAAAATGTTTATTAGAGTCTAATAAGTAAATAATAAAAGTATAACAGTTAACCAATAAACGGTTTGTCTGTTATCGTTAAAAGAACTTAACTAAAAAATTTGCACTATACATTAGTTATATAGGTCCTAAAAAGTGCCTTGTGAACTATATGGTGCCAAATGTGCAATTCGCATTGCAAAAAGTTCTAACGGGTCTCAAAATGTTTATTAGAGTCTAATAAGTAAATAATAAAAGTATAACAGTTAACCAATAAAAGGTTTGTCTGTTATCGTTAAAAGAACTTAACTAAAAAATTTGCACTATACATTAGTTATATAGGTCCTAAAAAGTGCCTTGTGGACTATATGGTGCCAAATGTGCAATTCACATTGCAAAAAGTTCTAACGGGTCTCAAAATGTTTATTAGAGTCTAATAAGTAAATAATAAAAGTATAACAGTTAACCAATAAAAGGTTTGTCTGTTATCGTTAAAAGAACTTAACTAAAAAATTTGCACTATACATTAGTTATATAGGTCCTAAAAAGTGCCTTGTGAACTATATGGTGCCAAATGTGCAATTCACATTGTAAAAAGTTCTAACGGGTCTCAAAATGTTTATTAGAGTCTAATAAGTAAATAATAAAAGTATAACAGTTAACCAATAGAAGGTTTGTCTGTTATCGTTAAAAGAACTTAACTAAAAAATTTGCACTATACATTAGTTATATAGGTCCTAAAAAGTGCCTTGTGAACTTTATGGTGCCAAATGTGCAATTCACATTGCAAAAAGTTCTAACGGGTCTCAAAATGTTTATTAGAGTCTAATAAGTAAATCATAAAAGTATAACAGTTAACCAATAGAAGGTTTGTCTATTATCGTTAAAAGAACTTAACTAAAACATTTGCACTATACATTAGTTATATAGGTCCTAAAAAGTGCCTTTTGAACTATATGGTGCCAAATGTCCAATTCACATTGCAAAAAGTTCTAACGGGTCTCAAAATGTTTATTAGAGTCTAATAAGTAAATAATAAAAGTATAACAGTAAACCAATAAAAGGTTTGTCTGTTATCGTTAAAAGAACTTAACTAAAAAATTTGCACTATACATTAGTTATATAGGTCCTAAAAAGTGCCTTGTGAACTATATGATGCCAAATGTGCAATTCACATTGCAAAAAGTTCTAACGGGTCTCAAAATGTTTATTAGAGTCTAATAAGTAAATAATAAAAGTATAACAGTTAACCAATAAAAGGTTTGTCCGTTATCGTTAAAAGAACTTAACTAAAACATTTGCACTATACATTAGTTATATAGGTCCTAAAAAGTGCCTTGTGAACTATATGGTGCCAAATGTGCAATTCACATTGCAAAAAGTTCTAACGGGTCTCAAAATGTTTATTAGAGTCTAACAAGTAAATAATAAAAGTATAACAGTAAACCAATAAAAGGTTTGTCTGTTATCGTTAAAAGAACTTAACTAAAACATTTGTACTATACATTAGTTATATAGGTCCTAAAAAGTGCCTTGTGAACTATATGGTGCCAAATGTGCAATTCACATTGCAAAAAGTTCTAACGGGTCTCAAAATGTTTATTAGAGTCTAATAAGTAAATAATAAAAGTATAACATTAAACCAATAAAAGGTTTGTCTGTTATCGTTAAAAGAACTTAACTAAAAAATTTGCACTATACATTAGTTATATAGGTCCTAAAAAGTGCCTTGTGAACTATATGGTGCCAAATGTGCAATTCACATTGCAAAAGGTTCTAACGGGTCTCAAAATGTTTATTAGAGTCTAATAAGTAAATAATAAAAGTATAACAGTTAACCAATAAAAGGTTTGTCTGTTATCGTTAAAAGAACTTAACTAAAAATTTGCACTATACATTAGTTATATAGGTCCTAAAAAGTGCCTTGTGAACTAAATGGTGCCAAATGTGCAATTCACATTGCAAAAAGTTCTAACGGGTCTCAAAATGTTTATTAGAGTCTAATAAGTAAATAATAAAAGTATAACAGTTAACCAATAAAAGGTTTGTCTGTTATCGTTAAAAGAACTTAACTAAAAAATTTGCACTATACATTAGTTATATAGGTCCTAAAAAGTGCCTTGTGAACTATATGGTGCCAAATGTGCAATTCATATTGCAAAAAGTTCTAACGGGTCTCAAAATGTTTATTAGAGTCTAATAAGTAAATAATAAAAGTATAACAGTTAACCAATAAAAGGTTTGTCTGTTATCGTTAAAAGAACTTAACTAAAACATTTGCACTATACATTAGTTATATAGGTCCTAAAAAGTGCCTTGTGAACTATATGGTGCCAAATGTGCAATTCACATTGCAAAAAGTTCTAACGGGTCTCAAAATGTTTATTAGAGTCTAATAAGTAAATAATAAAAGTATAACAGTTAACCAATAAAAGGTTTGTCTGTTATCGTTAAAAGAACTTAACTAAAAAATTTGCTCTATACATTAGTTATATAGGTCCTAAAAAGTGCCTTGTGAACTATATGGTGCCAAATGTGCAATTCATATTGCAAAAAGTTCTAACGGGTCTCAAAATGTTTATTAGAGTCTAATAAGTAAACAATAAAAGTATAACAGTTAACCAATAAAAGGTTTGTCTGTTATCGTTAAAAGAACTTAACTAAAAATTTGCACTATACATTAGTTATATAGGTCCTAAAAAGTGCCTTGTGAACTATATGGTGCCAAATGTGCAATTCACATTGCAAAAAGTTCTAACGGGTCTCAAAATGTTTATTAGAGTCTAATAAGTAAATAATAAAAGTATAACAGTTAATCAATAAACGGTTTGTCTGTTATCGTTAAAAGAACTTAACTAAAAAATTTGCACTATACATTAGTTATATAGGTCCTAAAAAGTGCCTTGTGAACTATATGGTGCCAAATGTGCAATTCACATTGCAAAAAGTTCTAACGGGTCTCAAAATGTTTATTAGAGTCTAATAAGTAAATCATAAAAGTATAACAGTTAACCAATAAAAGGTTTCTCTGTTATCGTTAAAAGAACTTAACTAAAAAATTTGCACTATACATTAGTTATATAGGTCCTAAAAAGTGCCTTGTGAACTATATGGTGCCAAATGTGCACATCATATTGCAAACAGTTCTAACGGGTCTCAAAATGTTTATTAGAGTCTAATAAGTAAATAATAAAAGTATAACAGTTAACCAATAGAAGGTTTGTCTATTATCGTTAAAAGAACTTAACTAAAACATTTGCACTATACATTAGTTATATAGGTCCTAAAAAGTGCCTTGTGAACTATATGGTGCCAAATGTCCAATTCACATTGCAAAAAGTTCTAACGGGTCTCAAAATGTTTATTAGAGTCTAATAAATAAATAATAAAAGTATAACAGTAAACCAATAAAAGGTTTGTCTGTTATCGTTAAAAGAACTTAACTAAAAAATTTGCACTATACATTAGTTATATAGGTCCTAAAAAGTGCCTTGTGAACTATATGATGCCAAATGTGCAATTCACATTGCAAAAAGTTCTAACGGGTCTCAAAATGTTTATTAGAGTCTAATAAGTAAATAATAAAAGTATAACAGTTAACCAATAAAAGGTTTGTCCGTTATCGTTAAAAGAACTTAACTAAAACATTTGCACTATACATTAGTTATATAGGTCCTAAAAAGTGCCTTGTGAACTATATGGTGCCAAATGTGCAATTCACATTGCAAAAAGTTCTAACGGGTCTCAAAATGTTTATTAGAGTCTAATAAGTAAATATTAAAAGTATAACAGTAAACCAATAAAAGGTTTGTCTGTTATCGTTAAAAGAACTTAACTAAAACATTTGCACTATACATTAGTTTAATAGGTCCTAAAAAGTGCCTTGTGAACTATATGGTGCCAAATGTGCAATTCACATTGCAAAAAGTTCTAACGGGTCTCAAAATGTTTATTAGAGTCTAATAAGTAAATAATAAAAGTATAACAGTTAACCAATAAAAGGTTTGTCTGTTATCGTTAAAAGAACTTAACTAAAACATTTGCACTATACATTAGTTATATAGGTCCTAAAAAGTGCCTTGTGAACTATATGGTGCCAAATGTGCAATTCACATTGCAAAAGGTTCTAACGGGTCTCAAAATGTTTATTAGAGTCTAATAAGTAAATAATAAAAGTATAACAGTTAACCAATAAAAGGTTTGTCTGTTATCGTTAAAAGAACTTAACTAAAAAATTTGCACTATACATTAGTTATATAGGTCCTAAAAAGTGCCTTGTGAACTAAATGGTGCCAAATGTGCAATTCACATTGCAAAAAGTTCTAACGGGTCTCAAAATGTTTATTAGAGTCTAATAAGTAAATAATAAAAGTATAACAGTTAACCAATAAAAGGTTTGTCTGTTATCGTTAAAAGAACTTAACTAAAAAATTTGCACTATACATTAGTTATATAGGTCCTAAAAAGTGCCTTGTGAACTATATGGTGCCAAATGTGCAATTCATATTGCAAAAAGTTCTAACGGGTCTCAAAATGTTTATTAGAGTCTAATAAGTAAATAATAAAAGTATAACAGTTAACCAATAAAAGGTTTGTCTGTTATCGTTAAAAGAACTTAACTAAAACATTTGCACTATACATTAGTTATATAGGTCCTAAAAAGTGCCTTGTGAACTATATGGTGCCAAATGTGCAATTCACATTGCAAAAAGTTCTAACGGGTCTCAAAATGTTTATTAGAGTCTAATAAGTAAATAATAAAAGTATAACAGTTAACCAATAAAAGGTTTGTCTGTTATCGTTAAAAGAACTTAACTAAAAAATTTGCTCTATACATTAGTTATATAGGTCCTAAAAAGTGCCTTGTGAACTATATGGTGCCAAATGTGCAATTCATATTGCAAAAAGTTCTAACGGGTCTCAAAATGTTTACTAGAGTCTAATAAGTAAACAATAAAAGTATAACAGTTAACCAATAAAAGGTTTGTCTGTTATCGTTAAAAGAACTTAACTAAAAATTTGCACTATACATTAGTTATATAGGTCCTAAAAAGTGCCTTGTGAACTATATGGTGCCAAATGTGCAATTCACATTGCAAAAAGTTCTAACGGGTCTCAAAATGTTTATTAGAGTCTAATAAGTAAATAATAAAAGTATAACAGTTAATCAATAAACGGTTTGTCTGTTATCGTTAAAAGAACTTAACTAAAAAATTTGCACTATACATTAGTTATATAGGTCCTAAAAAGTGCCTTGTGAACTATATGGTGCCAAATGTGCAATTCACATTGCAAAAAGTTCTAACGGGTCTCAAAATGTTTATTAGAGTCTAATAAGTAAATCATAAAAGTATAACAGTTAACCAATAAAAGGTTTCTCTGTTATCGTTAAAAGAACTTAACTAAAAAATTTGCACTATACATTAGTTATATAGGTCCTAAAAAGTGCCTTGTGAACTATATGGTGCCAAATGTGCACATCATATTGCAAACAGTTCTAACGGGTCTCAAAATGTTTATTAGAGTCTAATAAGTAAATAATAAAAGTATAACAGTTAACCAATAGAAGGTTTGTCTATTATCGTTAAAAGAACTTAACTAAAACATTTGCACTATACATTAGTTATATAGGTCCTAAAAAGTGCCTTGTGAACTATATGGTGCCAAATGTCCAATTCACATTGCAAAAAGTTCTAACGGGTCTCAAAATGTTTATTAGAGTCTAATAAATAAATAATAAAAGTATAACAGTAAACCAATAAAAGGTTTGTCTGTTATCGTTAAAAGAACTTAACTAAAAAATTTGCACTATACATTAGTTATATAGGTCCTAAAAAGTGCCTTGTGAACTATATGATGCCAAATGTGCAATTCACATTGCAAAAAGTTCTAACGGGTCTCAAAATGTTTATTAGAGTCTAATAAGTAAATAATAAAAGTATAACAGTTAACCAATAAAAGGTTTGTCCGTTATCGTTAAAAGAACTTAACTAAAACATTTGCACTATACATTAGTTATATAGGTCCTAAAAAGTGCCTTGTGAACTATATGGTGCCAAATGTGCAATTCACATTGCAAAAAGTTCTAACGGGTCTCAAAATGTTTATTAGAGTCTAATAAGTAAATATTAAAAGTATAACAGTAAACCAATAAAAGGTTTGTCTGTTATCGTTAAAAGAACTTAACTAAAACATTTGCACTATACATTAGTTTAATAGGTCCTAAAAAGTGCCTTGTGAACTATATGGTGCCAAATGTGCAATTCACATTGCAAAAAGTTCTAACGGGTCTCAAAATGTTTATTAGAGTCTAATAAGTAAATAATAAAAGTATAACAGTTAACCAATAAAAGGTTTGTCTGTTATCGTTAAAAGAACTTAACTAAAACATTTGCACTATACATTAGTTATATAGGTCCTAAAAAGTGCCTTGTGAACTATATGGTGCCAAATGTGCAATTCACATTGCAAAAAGTTCTAACGGGTCTCAAAATGTTTATTAGAGTCTAATAAGTAAATAATAAAAGTATAACAGTTAACCAATAAAAGGTTTGTCTGTTATCGTTAAAAGAACTTAACTAAAAAATTTGCACTATACATTAGTTATATAGGTCCTAAAAAGTGCCTTGTGAACTATATGGTGCCAAATGTGCAATTCACATTGTAAAAAGTTCTAACGGGTCTCAAAATGTTTATTAGAGTCTAATAAGTAAATAATAAAAGTATAACAGTTAACCAATAGAAGGTTTGTCTGTTATCGTTAAAAGAACTTAACTAAAAAATTTGCACTATACATTAGTTATATAGGTCCTAAAAAGTGCCTTGTGAACTATATGGTGCCAAATGTGCAATTCACATTGCAAAAAGTTCTAACGGGTCTCAAAATGTTTATTAGAGTCTAATAAGTAAATAATAAAAGTATAACAGTTAACCAATAAAAGGTTTGTCTGTTATCGTTAAAAGAACTTAACTAAAAAATTTGCACTATACATTAGTTATATAGGTCCTAAAAAGTGCCTTGTGAACTATATGGTGCCAAATGTGCAATTCATATTGCAAAAAGTTCTAACGGGTCTCAAAATGTTTATTAGAGTCTAATAAGTAAATAATAAAAGTATAACAGTTAACCAATAAAAGGTTTGTCTGTTATCGTTAAAAGAACTTAACTAAAAAAATTGCACTATACATTAGTTATATAGGTCCTAAAAAGTGCCTAGTGAACTATATGATGCCAAATGTGCAATTCACATTGCAAAAAGTTCTAACAGGTCACAAAATGTTTATTAGAGTCTAATAAGTAAATAATAAAAGTATAACAGTTAACCAACAAACGGTTTGTCTGTTATCGTTAAAAGAACTTAACTAAAAAATTTGCTCTATACATTAGTTATATAGGTCCTAAAAAGTGCCTTGTGAACTATAAGGTGCCAAATGTGCAATTCATATTGCAAAAAATTCTAACGGGTCTCAAAATGTTTATTAGAGTCTAATAAGTAAATAATAAAAGTATAACAGTTAACCAATAGAAGGTTTGTCTGTTATCGTTAAAAGAACTTAACTAAAAATTTGCACTATACATTAGTTATATAGGTCCTAAAAAGTGCCTTGTGAACTATATGGTGCCAAATGTGCAATTCAAATTGCAAAAAGTTCTAACGGGTCTCAAAATGTTTATTAGAGTCTAATAAGTAAATAATAAAAGTATAACAGTAAACCAATAAAAGGTTTGTCTGTTATCGTTAAAAGAACTTAACTAAAAAAATTGCACTATACATTAGTTATATAGGTCCTAAAAAGTGCCTAGTGAACTATATGATGCCAAATGTGCAATTCACATTGCAAAAAGTTCTAACAGGTCTCAAAATGTTTATTAGAGTCTAATAAGTAAATAATAAAAGTATAACAGTTAACCAACAAACGGTTTGTCTGTTATCGTTAAAAGAACTTAACTAAAAAATTTGCACTATACATTAGTTATATAGGTCCTAAAAAGTGCCTTGTGAACTATATGGTGCCAAATGTGCAATTCGCATTGCAAAAAGTTCTAACGGGTCTCAAAATGTTTATTAGAGTCTAATAAGTAAATAATAAAAGTATAACAGTTAACCAATAAAAGGTTTGTCTGTTATCGTTAAAAGAACTTAACTAAAAAATTTGCACTATACATTAGTTATATAGGTCCTAAAAAGTGCCTTGTGAACTATATGGTGCCAAATGTGCAATTCACATTGCAAAAAGTTCTAACGGGTCTCAAAATGTTTATTAGAGTCTAATAAGTAAATAATAAAAGTATAACAGTTAACCAATAAAAGGTTTGTCTGTTATCGTTAAAAGAACTTAACTAAAAAATTTGCACTATACATTAGTTATATAGGTCCTAAAAAGTGCCTTGTGAACTATATGGTGCCAAATGTGCAATTCACATTGTAAAAAGTTCTAACGGGTCTCAAAATGTTTATTAGAGTCTAATAAGTAAATAATAAAAGTATAACAGTTAACCAATAGAAGGTTTGTCCGTTATCGTTAAAAGAACTTAACTAAAAAATTTGCACTATACATTAGTTATATAGGTCCTAAAAAGTGCCTTGTGAACTATATGGTGCCAAATGTGCAATTCACATTGCAAAAAGTTCTAACGGGTCTCAAAATGTTTATTAGAGTCTAATAAGTAAATAATAAAAGTATAACAGTTAACCAACAAACGGTTTGTCTGTTATCGTTAAAAGAACTTAACTAAAAAATTTGCTCTATACATTATTTATATAGGTCCTAAAAAGTGCCTTGTGAACTATATGGTGCCAAATGTGCAATTCACATTGCAAAACGTTCTAACGGGTCTCAAAATGTTTATTAGAGTCTAATAAGTAAATCATAAAAGTATAACAGTTAACCAATAAAAGGTTTGTCTGTTATCGTTAAAAGAACTTAACTAAAAAATTTGCACTATACATTAGTTATATAGGTCCTAAAAAGTGCCTTGTGAACTATATGGTGCCAAATGTGCAATTCATATTGCAAAAAGTTCTAACGGGTCTCAAAATGTTTATTAGAGTCTAATAAGTAAATAATAAAAGTATAACAGTTAACCAATAAAAGGTTTGTCTGTTATCGTTAAAAGAACTTAACTAAAAAAATTGCACTATACATTAGTTATATAGGTCCTAAAAAGTGCCTAGTGAACTATATGATGCCAAATGTGCAATTCACATTGCAAAAAGTTCTAACAGGTCACAAAATGTTTATTAGAGTCTAATAAGTAAATAATAAAAGTATAACAGTTAACCAACAAACGGTTTTTCTGTTATCGTTAAAAGAACTTAACTAAAAAATTTGCTCTATACATTAGTTATATAGGTCCTAAAAAGTGCCTTGTGAACTATAAGGTGCCAAATGTGCAATTCATATTGCAAAAAGTTCTAACGGGTCTCAAAATGTTTATTAGAGTCTAATAAGTAAATAATAAAAGTATAACAGTTAACCAATAGAAGGTTTGTCTGTTATCGTTAAAAGAACTTAACTAAAAATTTGCACTATACATTAGTTATATAGGTCCTAAAAAGTGCCTTGTGAACTATATGGTGCCAAATGTGCAATTCAAATTGCAAACAGTTCTAACGGGTCTCAAAATGTTTATTAGAGTCTAATAAGTAAATAATAAAAGTATAACAGTTAACCAATAAACGGTTTGTCTGTTATCGTTAAAAGAACTTAACTAAAAAATTTGCACTATACATTAGTTATATAGTTCCTAAAAAGTGCCTTGTGAACTATATGGTGCCAAATGTGCAATTCGCATTGCAAAAAGTTCTAACGGGTCTCAAAATGTTTATTAGAGTCTAATAAGTAAATAATAAAAGTATAACAGTTAACCAATAAAAGGTTTGTCTGTTATCGTTAAAAGAACTTAACTAAAAAATTTGCACTATACATTAGTTATATAGGTCCTAAAAAGTGCCTTGTGAACTATATGGTGCCAAATGTGCAATTCACATTGCAAAAAGTTCTAACGGGTCTCAAAATGTTTATTAGAGTCTAATAAGTAAATAATAAAAGTATAACAGTTAACCAATAAAAGGTTTGTCTGTTATCGTTAAAAGAACTTAACTAAAAAATTTGCACTATACATTAGTTATATAGGTCCTAAAAAGTGCCTTGTGAACTATATGGTGCCAAATGTGCAATTCACATTGTAAAAAGTTCTAACGGGTCTCAAAATGTTTATTAGAGTCTAATAAGTAAATAATAAAAGTATAACAGTTAACCAATAGAAGGTTTGTCTATTATCGTTAAAAGAACTTAACTAAAACATTTGCACTATACATTAGTTATATAGGTCCTAAAAAGTGCCTTTTGAACTATATGGTGCCAAATGTCCAATTCACATTGCAAAAAGTTCTAACGGGTCTCAAAATGTTTATTAGAGTCTAATAAGTAAACAATAAAAGTATAACAGTAAACCAATAAAAGGTTTGTCTGTTATCGTTAAAAGAACTTAACTAAAAATTTGCACTATACATTAGTTATATAGGTCCTAAAAAGTGCCTTGTGAACTATATGATGCCAAATGTGCAATTCACATTGCAAAAAGTTCTAACGGGTCTCAAAATGTTTATTAGAGTCTAATAAGTAAATAATAAAATTATAACAGTTAACCAATAAAAGGATTGTCCGTTATCGTTAAAAGAACTTAACTAAAACATTTGCACTATACATTAGTTATATAGGTCCTAAAAAGTGCCTTGTGAACTATATGGTGCCAAATGTGCAATTCACATTGCAAAAAGTTCTAACGGGTCTCAAAATGTTTATTAGAGTCTAATAAGTAAATAATAAAAGTATAACAGTAAACCAATAAAAGGTTTGTCTGTTATCGTTAAAAGAACTTAACTAAAACATTTGTACTATACATTAGTTATATAGGTCCTAAAAAGTGCCTTGTGAACTATATGGTGCCAAATGTGCAATTCACATTGCAAAAAGTTCTAACGGGTCTCAAAATGTTTATTAGAGTCTAATAAGTAAATAATAAAAGTATAACAGTAAACCAATAAAAGGTTTGTCTGTTATCGTTAAAAGAACTTAACTAAAACATTTGCACTATACATTAGTTATATAGGTCCTAAAAAGTGCCTTGTGAACTATATGGTGCCAAATGTGCAATTCACATTGCAAAAGGTTCTAACGGGTCTCAAAATGTTTATTAGAGTCTAATAAGTAAATAATAAAAGTATAACAGTTAACCAATAAAAGGTTTGTCTGTTATCGTTAAAAGAACTTAACTAAAACATTTGCACTATACATTAGTTATATAGGTCCTAAAAAGTGCCTTGTGAACTATATGGTGCCAAATGTGCAATTCATATTGCAAAAAGTTCTAACGGGTCTCAAAATGTTTATTAGAGTCTAATAAGTAAACAATAAAAGTATAACAGTTAACCAATAGAAGGATTGTCTGTTATCGTTAAAAGAACTTAACTAAAAATTTGCACTATACTTTAGTTATATAGGTCCTAAAAAGTGCCTTGTGAACTATATGGTGCCAAATGTGCAATTCACATTGCAAAAAGTTCTAACGGGTCTCAAAATGTTTATTAGAGTCTAATAAGTAAATAATAAAAGTATAACAGTTAACCAATAAACGGTTTGTCTGTTATCGTTAAAAGAACTTAACTAAAAAATTTGCACTATACATTAGTTATATAGGTCCTAAAAAGTGCCTTGTGAACTATATGGTGCCAAATGTGCAATTCACATTGCAAAAAGTTCTAACGGGTCTCAAAATGTTTATTAGAGTCTAATAAGTAAATAATAAAAGTATAACAGTAAACCAATAAAAGGTTTGTCTGTTATCGTTAAAAGAACTTAACTAAAAAATTTGCACTATACATTAGTTATATAGGTCCTAAAAAGTGCCTTGTGAACTATATGGTGCCAAATGTGCAATTCAAATTGCAAAAAGTTCTAACGGGTCTCAAAATGTTTATTAGAGTCTAATAAGTAAATAATAAAAGTATAACAGTTAACCAATAAAAGGTTTGTCTGTTATCGTTAAAAGAACTTAACTAAAAAATTTGCACTATACATTAGTTATATAGGTCCTAAAAAGTGCCTTGTGAACTATATGGTGCCAAATGTGCAATTCACATTGCAAAAAGTTCTAACGGGTCTCAAAATGTTTATTAGAGTCTAATAAGTAAATAATAAAAGTATAACAGTTAACCAATAAAAGGTTTGTCTGTTATCGTTAAAAGAACTTAACTAAAACATTTGCACTATACATTAGTTATATAGGTCCTAAAAAGTGCCTTGTGAACTATATGGTGCCAAATGTGCAATTCACATTGCAAAAAGTTCTAACGGGTCTCAAAATGTTTATTAGAGTCTAATAAGTAAATCAAAAAAGTATAACAGTTAACCAATAAAAGGTTTCTCTGTTATCGTTAAAAGAACTTAACTAAAAAATTTGCACTATACATTAGTTATATAGGTCCTAAAAAGTGCCTTGTGAACTATATGGTGCCAAATGTGCAATTCATATTGCAAACAGTTCTAACGGGTCTCAAAATGTTTATTAGAGTCTAATAAGTAAATAATAAAAGTATAACAGTTAACCAATAGAAGGTTTGTCTATTATCGTTAAAAGAACTTAACTAAAACATTTGCAATATACATTAGTTATATAGGTCCTAAAAAGTGCCTTGTGAACTATATGGCGCCAAATGTCCAATTCACATTGCAAAAAGTTCTAACGGGTCTCAAAATGTTTATTAGAGTCTAATAAGTAAATAATAAAAGTATAACAGTAAACCAATAAAAGGTTTGTCTGTTATCGTTAAAAGAACTTAACTAAAAAATTTGCACTATACATTAGTTATATAGGTCCTAAAAAGTGCCTTGTGAACTATATGGTGCCAAATGTGCAATTCACATTGCAAAAAGTTCTAACGGGTCTCAAAATGTTTATTAGAGTCTAATAAGTAAATAATAAAAGTATAACAGTTAACCAATAGAAGGTTTGTCCGTTATCGTTAAAAAAACTTAACTAAAACATTTGCACTATACATTAGTTATATAGGTCCTAAAAAGTGCCTTGTGAACTATATGGTGCCAAATGTGCAATTCACATTGCAAAAAGTTCTAACGGGTCTCAAAATGTTTATTAGAGTCTAATAAGTAAATAATAAAAGTATAACAGTAAACCAATAAAAAGTTTGTCTGTTATCGTTAAAAGAACTTAACTAAAAAATTTGCACTATACATTAGTTATATAGGTCCTAAAAAGTGCCTTGTGAACTATATGGTGCCAAATGTGCAATTCACATTGCAAAAAGTTCTAACGGGTCTCAAAATGTTTATTAGAGTCTAATAAGTAAATAATAAAAGTATAACAGTTAACCAATAAAAGGTTTGTCTGTTATCGTTAAAAGAACTTAACCAAAACATTTGCACTATACATTAGTTATATAGGTCCTAAAAAGTGCCTTGTGAACTATATGGTGCCAAATGTGCAATTCACATTGCAAAAAGTTCTAACGGGTCTCAAAATGTTTATTAGAGTCTAATAAGTAAATAATAAAAGTATAACAGTTAACCAATAAAAGGTTTGTCTGTTATCGTTAAAAGAACTTAACTAAAACATTTGCACTATACATTAGTTATATAGGTCCTAAAAAGTGCCTTGTGAACTATATGGTGCCAAATGTGCAATTCACATTGCAAAAAGTTCTAACGGGTCTCAAAATGTTTATTAGAGTCTAATAAGTAAATAATAAAAGTATAACAGTTAACCAATAAAAGGTTTGTCTGTTATCGTTAAAAGAACTTAACTAAAACATTTGCACTATACATTAGTTATATAGGTCCTAAAAAGTGCCTTGTGAACTATATGGTGCCAAATGTGCAATTCACATTGCAAAAAGTTCTAACGGGTCTCAAAATGTTTATTAGAGTCTAATAAGTAAATAATAAAAGTATAACAGTTAACCAATAAAAGGTTTCTCTGTTATCGTTAAAAAAACTTAACTAAAAAATTTGCACTATACATTAGTTATATAGGTCCTAAAAAGTGCCTTGTGAACTATATGGTGCCAAATGTGCAATTCATATTGCAAAAAGTTCTAACGGGTTTCAAAATGTTTATTAGAGTCTAATAAGTAAATAATAAAAGTATAACAGTTAACCAATAAAAGGTTTGTCTGTTATCGTTAAAAGAACTTAACTAAAAAATTTGCACTATACATTAGTTATATAGGTCCTAAAAAGTGCCTTGTGAACTATATGGTGCCAAATGTGCAATTCACATTGCAAAAAGTTCTAACGGGTCTCAAAATGTTTATTAGAGTCTAATAAGTAAATAATAAAAGTATAACAGTTAACCAATAAAAGGTTTGTCTGTTATCGTTAAAAGAACTTAACAAAAAAATTTGCACTATACATTAGTTATATAGGTCCTAAAAAGTGCCTTGTGAACTATATGGTGCCAAATGTGCAATTCACATTGCAAAAAGTTCTAACGGGTCTCAAAATGTTTATTAGAGTCTAATAAGTAAATAATAAAAGTATAACAGTAAACCAATAAAAGGTTTGTCTGTTATCGTTAAAAGAACTTAACTAAAACATTTGCACTATACATTAGTTATATAGGTCCTAAAAAGTGCCTTGTGAACTATATGGTGCCAAATGTGCAATTCACATTGCAAAAAGTTCTAACGGGTCTCAAAATGTTTATTAGAGTCTAATAAGTAAATAATAAAAGTATAACAGTTAACCAATAAAAGGTTTGTCTGTTATCGTTAAAAGAACTTAACTAAAACATTTGCACTATACATTAGTTATATAGGTCCTAAAAAGTGCCTTGTGAACTATATGGTGCCAAATGTGCAATTCACATTGCAAAAAGTTCTAACGGGTCTCAAAATGTTTATTAGAGTCTAATAAGTAAATAATAAAAGTATAACAGTTAACCAATAAAAGGTTTGTCTGTTATCGTTAAAAGAACTTAACTAAAACATTTGCACTATACATTAGTTATATAGGTCCTAAAAAGTGCCTTGTGAACTATATGGTGCCAAATGTGCAATTCATATTGCAAAAAGTTCTAACGGGTCTCAAAATGTTTATTAGAGTCTAATAAGTAAATAATAAAAGTATAACAGTTAACCAATAAAAGGTTTGTCTGTTATCGTTAAAAGAACTTAACTAAAAAATTTGCACTATACATTAGTTATATAGGTCCTAAAAAGTGCCTTGTGAACTATATGGTGCCAAATGTGCAATTCACATTGCAAAAAGTTCTAACGGGTCTCAAAATGTTTATTAGAGTCTAATAAGTAAATAATAAAAGTATAACAGTTAACCAATAAAAGGTTTGTCTGTTATCGTTAAAAGAACTTAACTAAAACATTTGCACTATACATTAGTTATATAGGTCCTAAAAAGTGCCTTGTGAACTATATGGTGCCAAATGTGCAATTCACATTGCAAAAAGTTCTAACGGGTCTCAAAATGTTTATTAGAGTCTAATAAGTAAATCAAAAAAGTATAACAGTTAACCAATAAAAGGTTTGTCTGTTATCGTTAAAAGAACTTAACTAAAAAATTTGCACTATACATTAGTTATATAGGTCCTAAAAAGTGCCTTGTGAACTATATGGTGCCAAATGTGCAATTCATATTGCAAACAGTTCTAACGGGTCTCAAAATGTTTATTAGAGTCTAATAAGTAAATAATAAAAGTATAACAGTTAACCAATAGAAGGTTTGTCTATTATCGTTAAAAGAACTTAACTAAAACATTTGCACTATACATTAGTTATATAGGTCCTAAAAAGTGCCTTGTGAACTATATGGTGCCAAATGTCCAATTCACATTGCAAAAAGTTCTAACGGGTCTCAAAATGTTTATTAGAGTCTAATAAGTAAATAATAAAAGTATAACAGTAAACCAATAAAAGGTTTGTCTGTTATCGTTAAAAGAACTTAACTAAAAAATTTGCACTATACATTAGTTATATAGGTCCTAAAAAGTGCCTTGTGAACTATATGATGCCAAATGTGCAATTCACATTGCAAAAAGTTCTAACGGGTCTCAAAATGTTTATTAGAGTCTAATAAGTAAATAATAAAAGTATAACAGTTAACCAATAAAAGGTTTGTCCGTTATCGTTAAAAGAACTTAACTAAAACATTTGCACTATACATTAGTTATATAGGTCCTAAAAAGTGCCTTGTGAACTATATGGTGCCAAATGTGCAATTCACATTGCAAAAAGTTCTAACGGGTCTCAAAATGTTTATTAGAGTCTAATAAGTAAATAATAAAAGTATAACAGTAAACCAATAAAACGTTTGTCTGTTATCGTTAAAAGAACTTAACTAAAACATTTGCACTATACATTAGTTATATAGGTCCTAAAAAGTGCCTTGTGAACTATATGGTGCCAAATGTGCAATTCACATTGCAAAAAGTTCTAACGGGTCTCAAAATGTTTATTAGAGTCTAATAAGTAAATAATAAAAGTATAACAGTTAACCAATAAAAGGTTTGTCTGTTATCGTTAAAAGAACTTAACTAAAACATTTGCACTATACATTAGTTATATAGGTCCTAAAAAGTGCCTTGTGAACTATATGGTGCCAAATGTGCAATTCACATTGCAAAAAGTTCTAACGGGTCTCAAAATGTTTATTAGAGTCTAATAAGTAAATAATAAAAGTATAACAGTTAACCAATAAAAGGTTTGTCTGTTATCGTTAAAAGAACTTAACTAAAACATTTGCACTATACATTAGTTATATAGGTCCTAAAAAGTGCCTTGTGAACTATATGGTGCCAAATGTGCAATTCACATTGCAAAAAGTTCTAACGGGTCTCAAAATGTTTATTAGAGTCTAATAAGTAAATAATAAAAGTATAACAGTTAACCAATAAAAGGTTTGTCTGTTATCGTTAAAAGAACTTAACTAAAACATTTGCACTATACATTAGTTATATAGGTCCTAAAAAGTGCCTTGTGAACTATATGGTGCCAAATGTGCAATTCACATTGCAAAAAGTTCTAACGGGTCTCAAAATGTTTATTAGAGTCTAATAAGTAAATAATAAAAGTATAACAGTTAACCAATAAAAGGTTTGTCTGTTATCGTTAAAAGAACTTAACTAAAACATTTGCACTATACATTAGTTATATAGGTCCTAAAAAGTGCCTTGTGAACTATATGGTGCCAAATGTGCAATTCACATTGCAAAAAGTTCTAACGGGTCTCAAAATGTTTATTAGAGTCTAATAAGTAAATAATAAAAGTATAACAGTTAACCAATAAAAGGTTTGTCTGTTATCGTTAAAAGAACTTAACTAAAAAATTTGCACTATACATTAGTTATATAGGTCCTAAAAAGTGCCTTGTGAACTATATGGTGCCAAATGTGCAATTCACATTGCAAAAAGTTCTAACGGGTCTCAAAATGTTTATTAGAGTCTAATAAGTAAATAATAAAAGTATAACAGTAAACCAATAAAAGGTTTGTCTGTTATCGTTAAAAGAACTTAACTAAAACATTTGCACTATACATTAGTTATATAGGTCCTAAAAAGTGCCTTGTGAACTATATGGTGCCAAATGTGCAATTCACATTGCAAAAAGTTCTAACGGGTCTCAAAATGTTTATTAGAGTCTAATAAGTAAATAATAAAAGTATAACAGTTAACCAATAAAAGGTTTGTCTGTTATCGTTAAAAGAACTTAACTAAAACATTTGCACTATACATTAGTTATATAGGTCCTAAAAAGTGCCTTGTGAACTATATGGTGCCAAATGTGCAATTCACATTGCAAAAAGTTCTAACGGGTCTCAAAATGTTTATTAGAGTCTAATAAGTAAATAATAAAAGTATAACAGTTAACCAATAAAAGGTTTGTCTGTTATCGTTAAAAGAACTTAACTAAAAAATTTGCACTATACATTAGTTATATAGGTCCTAAAAAGTGCCTTGTGAACTATATGGTGCCAAATGTGCAATTCACATTGCAAAAAGTTCTAACGGGTCTCAAAATGTTTATTAGAGTCTAATAAGTAAATAATAAAAGTATAACAGTTAACCAATAAAAGGTTTGTCTGTTATCGTTAAAAGAACTTAACTAAAAAATTTGCACTATACATTAGTTATATAGGTCCTAAAAAGTGCCTTGTGAACTATATGGTGCCAAATGTGCAATTCACATTGCAAAAAGTTCTAACGGGTCTCAAAATGTTTATTAGAGTCTAATAAGTAAATAATGAAAGTATAACAGTTAACCAATAAAAGGTTTGTCTGTTATCGTTAAAAGAACTTAACTAAAACATTTGCACTATACATTAGTTATATAGGTCCTAAAAAGTGCCTTGTGAACTATATGGTGCCAAATGTCCAATTCACATTGCAAAAAGTTCTAACGGGTCTCAAAATGTTTATTAGAGTCTAATAAGTAAATAATAAAAGTATAACAGTAAACCAATAAAAGGTTTGTCTGTTATCGTTAAAAGAACTTAACTAAAAAATTTGCACTATACATTAGTTATATAGGTCCTAAAAAGTGCCTTGTGAACTATATGATGCCAAATGTGCAATTCACATTGCAAAAAGTTCTAACGGGTCTCAAAATGTTTATTAGAGTCTAATAAGTAAATAATAAAAGTATAACAGTAAACCAATAAAAGGTTTGTCCGTTATCGTTAAAAGAACTTAACTAAAACATTTGCACTATACATTAGTTATATAGGTCCTAAAAAGTGCCTTGTGAACTATATGGTGCCAAATGTGCAATTCACATTGCAAAAAGTTCTAACGGGTCTCAAAATGTTTATTAGAGTTTAATAAGTAAATAATAAAAGTATAACAGTAAACCAATAAAAGGTTTGTCTGTTATCGTTAAAAGAACTTAACTAAAACATTTGCACTATACATTAGTTATATAGGTCCTAAAAAGTGCCTTGTGAACTATATGGTGCCAAATGTGCAATTCACATTGCAAAAAGTTCTAACGGGTCTCAAAATGTTTATTAGAGTCTAATAAGTAAATAATAAAAGTATAACAGTTAACCAATAAAAGGTTTGTCTGTTATCGTTAAAAGAACTTAACCAAAACATTTGCACTATACATTAGTTATATAGGTCCTAAAAAGTGCCTTGTGAACTATATGGTGCCAAATGTGCAATTCACATTGCAAAAAGTTCTAACGGGTCTCAAAATGTTTATTAGAGTCTAATAAGTAAATAATAAAAGTATAACAGTTAACCAATAAAAGGTTTGTCTGTTATCGTTAAAAGAACTTAACTAAAACATTTGCACTATACATTAGTTATATAGGTCCTAAAAAGTGCCTTGTGAACTATATGGTGCCAAATGTGCAATTCACATTGCAAAAAGTTCTAACGGGTCTCAAAATGTTTATTAGAGTCTAATAAGTAAATAATAAAAGTATAACAGTTAACCAATAAAAGGTTTGTCTGTTATCGTTAAAAGAACTTAACTAAAAAATTTGCACTATACATTAGTTATATAGGTCCTAAAAAGTGCCTTGTGAACTATATGGTGCCAAATGTGCAATTCACATTGCAAAAAGTTCTAACGGGTCTCAAAATGTTTATTAGAGTCTAATAAGTAAATAATAAAAGTATAACAGTTAACCAATAAAAGGTTTGTCTGTTATCGTTAAAAGAACTTAACTAAAACATTTGCACTATACATTAGTTATATAGGTCCTAAAAAGTGCCTTGTGAACTATATGGTGCCAAATGTGCAATTCACATTGCAAAAAGTTCTAACGGGTCTCAAAATGTTTATTAGAGTCTAATAAGTAAATCATAAAAGTATAACAGTTAACCAATAAAAGGTTTGTCTGTTATCGTTAAAAGAACTTAACTAAAAAATTTGCACTATACATTAGTTATATAGGTCCTAAAAAGTGCCTTGTGAACTATATGGTGCCAAATGTGCAATTCATATTGCAAACAGTTCTAACGGGTCTCAAAATGTTTATTAGAGTCTAATAAGTAAATAATAAAAGTATAACAGTTAACCAATAGAAGGTTTGTCTATTATCGTTAAAAGAACTTAACTAAAACATTTGCACTATACATTAGTTATATAGGTCCTAAAAAGTGCCTTGTGAACTATATGGTGCCAAATGTCCAATTCAAATTGCAAAAAGTTCTAACGGGTCTCAAAATGTTTATTAGAGTCTAATAAGTAAATAATAAAAGTATAACAGTAAACCATTAAAAGGTTTGTCTGTTATCGTTAAAAGAACTTAACTAAAAAATTTGCACTATACATTAGTTATATAGGTCCTAAAAAGTGCCTTGTGAACTATATGGTGCCAAATGTGCAATTCGCATTGCAAAAAGTTCTAACGGGTCTCAAAATGTTTATTAGAGTCTAATAAGTAAATAATAAAAGTATAACAGTTAACCAATAAAAGGTTTGTCTGTTATCGTTAAAAGAACTTAACTAAAAAATTTGCACTATACATTAGTTATATAGGTCCTAAAAAGTGCCTTGTGAACTATATGGTGCCAAATGTGCAATTCACATTGCAAAAAGTTCTAACGGGTCTCAAAATGTTTATTAGAGTCTAATAAGTAAATAATAAAAGTATAACAGTTAACCAATAAAAGGTTTGTCTGTTATCGTTAAAAGAACTTAACTAAAAAATTTGCACTATACATTAGTTATATAGGTCCTAAAAAGTGCCTTGTGAACTATATGGTGCCAAATGTGCAATTCACATTGCAAAAAGTTCTAACGGGTCTCAAAATGTTTATTAGAGTCTAATAAGTAAATAATAAAAGTATAACAGTGAACCAATAAAAGGTTTGTCTGTTATCGTTAAAAGAACTTAACTAAAACATTTGCACTATACATTAGTTATATAGGTCCTAAAAAGTGCCTTGTGAACTATATGGTGCCAAATGTGCAATTCACATTGCAAAAAGTTCTAACGGGTCTCAAAATGTTTATTAGAGTCTAATAAGTAAATCATAAAAGTATAACAGTTAACCAATAAAAGGTTTGTCTGTTATCGTTAAAAGAACTTAACTAAAAAATTTGCACTATACATTAGTTATATAGGTCCTAAAAAGTGCCTTGTGAACTATATGGTGCCAAATGTGCAATTCATATTGCAAACAGTTCTAACGGGTCTCAAAATGTTTATTAGAGTCTAATAAGTAAATAATAAAAGTATAACAGTTAACCAATAGAAGGTTTGTCTATTATCGTTAAAAGAACTTAACTAAAACATTTGCACTATACATTAGTTATATAGGTCCTAAAAAGTGCCTTGTGAACTATATGGTGCCAAATGTGCAATTCAAATTGCAAAAAGTTCTAACGGGTCTCAAAATGTTTATTAGAGTCTAATAAGTAAATAATAAAAGTATAACAGTAAACCATTAAAAGGTTTGTCTGTTATCGTTAAAAGAACTTAACTAAAAAATTTGCACTATACATTAGTTATATAGGTCCTAAAAAGTGCCTTGTGAACTATATGGTGCCAAATGTGCAATTCGCATTGCAAAAAGTTCTAACGGGTCTCAAAATGTTTATTAGAGTCTAATAAGTAAATAATAAAAGTATAACAGTTAACCAATAAAAGGTTTGTCTGTTATCGTTAAAAGAACTTAACTAAAAAATTTGCACTATACATTAGTTATATAGGTCCTAAAAAGTGCCTTGTGAACTATATGGTGCCAAATGTGCAATTCACATTGTAAAAAGTTCTAACGGGTCTCAAAATGTTTATTAGAGTCTAATAAGTAAATAATAAAAGTATAACAGTTAACCAATAAACGGTTTGTCTGTTATCGTTAAAAGAACTTAACTAAAACATTTGCACTATACATTAGTTATATAGGTACTAAAAAGTGCCTTGTGAACTATATGGTGCCAAATGTGCAATTCACATTGCAAAACGTTCTAACGGGTCTCAAAATGTTTATTAGAGTCTAATAAGTAAATCATAAAAGTATAACAGTTAACCAATAAAAGGTTTCTCTGTTATCGTTAAAAGAACTTAACTAAAAAATTTGCACTATACATTAGTTATATAGGTCCTAAAAAGTGCCTTGTGAACTATATGGTGCCAAATGTGCAATTCATATTGCAAACAGTTCTAACGGGTCTCAAAATGTTTATTAGAGTCTAATAAGTAAATAATAAAAGTATAACAGTTAACCAATAGAAGGTTTGTCTATTATCGTTAAAAGAACTTAACTAAAACATTTGCACTATACATTAGTTATATAGGTCCTAAAAAGTGCCTTGTGAACTATATGGTGCCAAATGTCCAATTCACATTGCAAAAAGTTCTAACGGGTCTCAAAATGTTTATTAGAGTCTAATAAGTAAATAATAAAAGTATAACAGTAAACCAATAAAAGGTTTGTCTGTTATCGTTAAAAGAACTTAACTAAAAAATTTGCACTATACATTAGTTATATAGGTCCTAAAAAGTGCCTTGTGAACTATATGATGCCAAATGTGCAATTCACATTGCAAAAGTTCTAACGGGTCTCAAAATGTTTATTAGAGTCTAATAAGTAAATAATAAAAGTATAACAGTTAACCAATAAAAGGTTTGTCCGTTATCGTTAAAAGAACTTAACTAAAACATTTGCACTATACATTAGTTATATAGGTCCTAAAAAGTGCCTTGTGAACTATATGGTGCCAAATGTGCAATTCACATTGCAAAAAGTTCTAACGGGTCTCAAAATGTTTATTAGAGTCTAATAAGTAAATAATAAAAGTATAACAGTAAACCAATAAAAGGTTTGTCTGTTATCGTTAAAAGAACTTAACCAAAACATTTGCACTATACATTAGTTATATAGGTCCTAAAAAGTGCCTTGTGAACTATATGGTGCCAAATGTGCAATTCACATTGCAAAAAGTTCTAACGGGTCTCAAAATGTTTATTAGAGTCTAATAAGTAAATAATAAAAGTATAACAGTTAACCAATAAAAGGTTTGTCTGTTATCGTTAAAAGAACTTAACTAAAACATTTGCACTATACATTAGTTATATAGGTCCTAAAAAGTGCCTTGTGAACTATATGGTGCCAAATGTGCAATTCACATTGCAAAAAGTTCTAACGGGTCTCAAAATGTTTATTAGAGTCTAATAAGTAAATAATAAAAGTATAACAGTTAACCAATAAAAGGTTTGTCTGTTATCGTTAAAAGAACTTAACTAAAAAATTTGCACTATACATTAGTTATATAGGTCCTAAAAAGTGCCTTGTGAACTATATGGTGCCAAATGTGCAATTCATATTGCAAAAAGTTCTAACGGGTCTCAAAATGTTTATTAGAGTCTAATAAGTAAATAATAAAAGTATAACAGTTAACCAATAAAAGGTTTGTCTGTTATCGTTAAAAGAACTTAACTAAAAAATTTGCACTATACATTAGTTATATAGGTCCTAAAAAGTGCCTTGTGAACTATATGGTGCCAAATGTGCAATTCACATTGCAAAAAGTTCTAACGGGTCTCAAAATGTTTATTAGAGTCTAATAAGTAAATAATAAAAGTATAACAGTAAACCAATAAAAGGTTTGTCTGTTATCGTTAAAAGAACTTAACTAAAACATTTGCACTATACATTAGTTATATAGGTCCTAAAAAGTGCCTTGTGAACTATATGGTGCCAAATGTCCAATTCACATTGCAAAAAGTTCTAACGGGTCTCAAAATGTTTATTAGAGTCTAATAAGTAAATAATAAAAGTATAACAGTAAACCAATAAAAGGTTTGTCTGTTATCGTTAAAAGAACTTAACTAAAAAATTTGCACTATACATTAGTTATATAGGTCCTAAAAAGTGCCTTGTGAACTATATGATGCCAAATGTGCAATTCACATTGCAAAAAGTTCTAACGGGTCTCAAAATGTTTATTAGAGTCTAATAAGTAAATAATAAAAGTATAACAGTTAACCAATAAAAGGTTTGTCCGTTATCGTTAAAAGAACTTAACTAAAACATTTGCACTATACATTAGTTATATAGGTCCTAAAAAGTGCCTTGTGAACTATATGGTGCCAAATGTGCAATTCACATTGCAAAACGTTCTAACGGGTCTCAAAATGTTTATTAGAGTCTAATAAGTAAATAATAAAAGTATAACAGTAAACCAATAAAAGGTTTGTCTGTTATCGTTAAAAGAACTTAACTAAAACATTTGCACTATACATTAGTTATATAGGTCCTAAAAAGTGCCTTGAGAACTATATGGTGCCAAATGTGCAATTCACATTGCAAAAAGTTCTAACGGGTCTCAAAATGTTTATTAGAGTCTAATAAGTAAATAATAAAAGTATAACAGTTAACCAATAAAAGGTTTGTCTGTTATCGTTAAAAGAACTTAACCAAAACATTTGTACTATACATTAGTTATATAGGTCCTAAAAAGTGCCTTGTGAACTATATGGTGCCAAATGTGCAATTCACATTGCAAAAAGTTCTAACGGGTCTCAAAATGTTTATTAGAGTCTAATAAGTAAATAATAAAAGTATAACAGTTAACCAATAAAAGGTTTGTCTGTTATCGTTAAAAGAACTTAACTAAAACATTTGCACTATACATTAGTTATATAGGTCCTAAAAAGTGCCTTGTGAACTATATGGTGCCAAATGTGCAATTCACATTGCAAAAAGTTCTAACGGGTCTCAAAATGTTTATTAGAGTCTAATAAGTAAATAATAAAAGTATAACAGTTAACCAATAAAAGGTTTGTCTGTTATCGTTAAAAGAACTTAACCAAAACATTTGCACTATACATTAGTTATATAGGTCCTAAAAAGTGCCTTGTGAACTATATGGTGCCAAATGTGCAATTCACATTGCAAAAAGTTCTAACGGGTCTCAAAATGTTTATTAGAGTCTAATAAGTAAATATTAAAAGTATAACAGTTAACCAATAAAAGGTTTGTCTGTTATCGTTAAAAGAACTTAACTAAAACATTTGCACTATACATTAGTTATATAGGTCCTAAAAAGTGCCTTGTGAACTATATGGTGCCAAATGTGCAATTCACATTGCAAAAAGTTCTAACGGGTCTCAAAATGTTTATTAGAGTCTAATAAGTAAATAATAAAAGTATAACAGTTAACCAATAAAAGGTTTGTCTGTTATCGTTAAAAGAACTTAACTAAAAAATTTGCACTATACATTAGTTATATAGGTCCTAAAAAGTGCCTTGTGAACTATATGGTGCCAAATGTGCAATTCACATTGCAAAAAGTTCTAACGGGTCTCAAAATGTTTATTAGAGTCTAATAAGTAAATAATAAAAGTATAACAGTTAACCAATAAAAGGTTTGTCTGTTATCGTTAAAAGAACTTAACTAAAACATTTGCACTATACATTAGTTATATAGGTCCTAAAAAGTGCCTTGTGAACTATATGGTGCCAAATGTGCAATTCACATTGCAAAAAGTTCTAACGGGTCTCAAAATGTTTATTAGAGTCTAATAAGTAAATCATAAAAGTATAACAGTTAACCAATAAAAGGTTTGTCTGTTATCGTTAAAAGAACTTAACTAAAAAATTTGCACTATACATTAGTTATATAGGTCCTAAAAAGTGCCTTGTGAACTATATGGTGCCAAATGTGCAATTCATATTGCAAACAGTTCTAACGGGTCTCAAAATGTTTATTAGAGTCTAATAAGTAAATAATAAAAGTATAACAGTTAACCAATAGAAGGTTTGTCTATTATCGTTAAAAGAACTTAACTAAAACATTTGCACTATACATTAGTTATATAGGTCCTAAAAAGTGCCTTGTGAACTATATGGTGCCAAATGTCCAATTCACATTGCAAAAAATTCTAACGGGTCTCAAAATGTTTATTAGAGTCTAATAAGTAAATAATAAAAGTATAACAGTTAACCAATAAAAGGTTTGTCTGTTATCGTTAAAAGAACTTAACCAAAACATTTGCACTATACATTAGTTATATAGGTCCTAAAAAGTGCCTTGTGAACTATATGATGCCAAATGTGCAATTCACATTGCAAAAAGTTCTAACGGGTCTCAAAATGTTTATTAGAGTCTAATAAGTAAATATTAAAAGTATAACAGTTAACCAATAAAAGGTTTGTCTGTTATCGTTAAAAGAACTTAACCAAAACATTTGCACTATACATTAGTTATATAGGTCCTAAAAAGTGCCTTGTGAACTATATGGTGCCAAATGTGCAATTCACATTGCAAAAAGTTCTAACGGGTCTCAAAATGTTTATTAGAGTCTAATAAGTAAATATTAAAAGTATAACAGTTAACCAATAAAAGGTTTGTCTGTTATCGTTAAAAGAACTTAACTAAAACATTTGCACTATACATTAGTTATATAGGTCCTAAAAAGTGCCTTGTGAACTATATGGTGCCAAATGTGCAATTCACATTGCAAAAAGTTCTAACGGGTCTCAAAATGTTTATTAGAGTCTAATAAGTAAATAATAAAAGTATAACAGTTAACCAATAAAAGGTTTGTCTGTTATCGTTAAAAGAACTTAACTAAAAAATTTGCACTATACATTAGTTATATAGGTCCTAAAAAGTGCCTTGTGAACTATATGGTGCCAAATGTGCAATTCACATTGCAAAAAGTTCTAACGGGTCTCAAAATGTTTATTAGAGTCTAATAAGTAAATCATAAAAGTATAACAGTTAACCAATAAAAGGTTTCTCTGTTATCGTTAAAAGAACTTAACTAAAAAATTTGCACTATACATTAGTTATATAGGTCCTAAAAAGTGCCTTGTGAACTATATGGTGCCAAATGTGCAATTCATATTGCAAACAGTTCTAACGGGTCTCAAAATGTTTATTAGAGTCTAATAAGTAAATAATAAAAGTATAACAGTTAACCAATAGAAGGTTTGTCTATTATCGTTAAAAGAACTTAACTAAAAAATTTGCACTATACATTAGTTATATAGGTCCTAAAAAGTGCCTTGTGAACTATATGGTGCCAAATGTCCAATTCAAATTGCAAAAAGTTCTAACGGGTCTCAAAATGTTTATTAGAGTCTAATAAGTAAATAATAAAAGTATAACAGTAAACCATTAAAAGGTTTGTCTGTTATCGTTAAAAGAACTTAACTAAAAAATTTGCACTATACATTAGTTATATAGGTCCTAAAAAGTGCCTTGTGAACTATATGGTGCCAAATGTGCAATTCGCATTGCAAAAAGTTCTAACGGGTCTCAAAATGTTTATTAGAGTCTAATAAGTAAATAATAAAAGTATAACAGTTAACCAATAAAAGGTTTGTCTGTTATCGTTAAAAGAACTTAACTAAAAAATTTGCACTATACATTAGTTATATAGGTCCTAAAAAGTGCCTTGTGAACTATATGGTGCCAAATGTGCAATTCACATTGTAAAAAGTTCTAACGGGTCTCAAAATGTTTATTAGAGTCTAATAAGTAAATAATAAAAGTATAACAGTTAACCAATAAACGGTTTGTCTGTTATCGTTAAAAGAACTTAACTAAAACATTTGCACTATACATTAGTTATATAGGTACTAAAAAGTGCCTTGTGAACTATATGGTGCCAAATGTGCAATTCACATTGCAAAAAGTTCTAACGGGTCTCAAAATGTTTATTAGAGTCTAATAAGTAAATCATAAAAGTATAACAGTTAACCAATAAAAGGTTTCTCTGTTATCGTTAAAAGAACTTAACTAAAAAATTTGCACTATACATTAGTTATATAGGTCCTAAAAAGTGCCTTGTGAACTATATGGTGCCAAATGTGCAATTCATATTGCAAACAGTTCTAACGGGTCTCAA
Organism: Clavelina lepadiformis; assembly: GCF_947623445.1. Classification (NCBI taxonomy): domain Eukaryota; kingdom Metazoa; phylum Chordata; class Ascidiacea; order Aplousobranchia; family Clavelinidae; genus Clavelina; species Clavelina lepadiformis. The sequence continues at coordinate 10,223,314 of NC_135247.1, forward strand.
AATGTTTATTAGAGTCTAATAAGTAAATAATAAAAGTATAACAGTTAACCAATAGAAGGTTTGTCTATTATCGTTAAAAGAACTTAACTAAAACATTTGCACTATACATTAGTTATATAGGTCCTAAAAAGTGCCTTGTGAACTATATGGTGCCAAATGTCCAATTCACATTGCAAAAAGTTCTAACGGGTTTCAAAATGTTTATTAGAGTCTAATAAGTAAATAATAAAAGTATAACAGTAAACCAATAAAAGGTTTGTCTGTTATCGTTAAAAGAACTTAACTAAAAAATTTGCACTATACATTAGTTATATAGGTCCTAAAAAGTGCCTTGTGAACTATATGATGCCAAATGTGCAATTCACATTGCAAAAGTTCTAACGGGTCTCAAAATGTTTATTAGAGTCTAATAAGTAAATAATAAAAGTATAACAGTTAACCAATAAAAGGTTTGTCCGTTATCGTTAAAAGAACTTAACTAAAACATTTGCACTATACATTAGTTATATAGGTCCTAAAAAGTGCCTTGTGAACTATATGGTGCCAAATGTGCAATTCACATTGCAAAAAGTTCTAACGGGTCTCAAAATGTTTATTAGAGTCTAATAAGTAAATAATAAAAGTATAACAGTAAACCAATAAAAGGTTTGTCTGTTATCGTTAAAAGAACTTAACTAAAACATTTGCACTATACATTAGTTATATAGGTCCTAAAAAGTGCCTTGTGAACTATATGGTGCCAAATGTGCAATTCACATTGCAAAAAGTTCTAACGGGTCTCAAAATGTTTATTAGAGTCTAATAAGTAAATAATAAAAGTATAACAGTTAACCAATAAAAGGTTTGTCTGTTATCGTTAAAAGAACTTAACTAAAACATTTGCACTATACATTAGTTATATAGGTCCTAAAAAGTGCCTTGTGAACTATATGGTGCCAAATGTGCAATTCACATTGCAAAAAGTTCTAACGGGTCTCAAAATGTTTATTAGAGTCTAATAAGTAAATAATAAAAGTATAACAGTTAACCAATAAAAGGTTTGTCTGTTATCGTTAAAAGAACTTAACTAAAAAATTTGCACTATACATTAGTTATATAGGTCCTAAAAAGTGCCTTGTGAACTATATGGTGCCAAATGTGCAATTCATATTGCAAAAAGTTCTAACGGGTCTCAAAATGTTTATTAGAGTCTAATAAGTAAATAATAAAAGTATAACAGTTAACCAATAAAAGGTTTGTCTGTTATCGTTAAAAGAACTTAACTAAAAAATTTGCACTATACATTAGTTATATAGGTCCTAAAAAGTGCCTTGTGAACTATATGGTGCCAAATGTGCAAATCACATTGCAAAAAGTTCTAACGGGTCTCAAAATGTTTATTAGAGTCTAATAAGTAAATAATAAAAGTATAACAGTAAACCAATAAAAGGTTTGTCTGTTATCGTTAAAAGAACTTAACTAAAACATTTGCACTATACATTAGTTATATAGGTCCTAAAAAGTGCCTTGTGAACTATATGGTGCCAAATGTCCAATTCACATTGCAAAAAGTTCTAACGGGTCTCAAAATGTTTATTAGAGTCTAATAAGTAAATAATAAAAGTATAACAGTAAACCAATAAAAGGTTTGTCTGTTATCGTTAAAAGAACTTAACTAAAAAATTTGCACTATACATTAGTTATATAGGTCCTAAAAAATGCCTTGTGAACTATATGATGCCAAATGTGCAATTCACATTGCAAAAAGTTCTAACGGGTCTCAAAATGTTTATTAGAGTCTAATAAGTAAATAATAAAAGTATAACAGTTAACCAATAAAAGGTTTGTCCGTTATCGTTAAAAGAACTTAACTAAAACATTTGCACTATACATTAGTTATATAGGTCCTAAAAAGTGCCTTGTGAACTATATGGTGCCAAATGTGCAATTCACATTGCAAAAAGTTCTAACGGGTCTCAAAATGTTTATTAGAGTCTAATAAGTAAATAATAAAAGTATAACAGTAAACCAATAAAAGGTTTGTCTGTTATCGTTAAAAGAACTTAACTAAAACATTTGCACTATACATTAGTTATATAGGTCCTAAAAAGTGCCTTGAGAACTATATGGTGCCAAATGTGCAATTCACATTGCAAAAAGTTCTAACGGGTCTCAAAATGTTTATTAGAGTCTAATAAGTAAATAATAAAAGTATAACAGTTAACCAATAAAAGGTTTGTCTGTTATCGTTAAAAGAACTTAACCAAAACATTTGTACTATACATTAGTTATATAGGTCCTAAAAAGTGCCTTGTGAACTATATGGTGCCAAATGTGCAATTCACATTGCAAAAAGTTCTAACGGGTCTCAAAATGTTTATTAGAGTCTAATAAGTAAATAATAAAAGTATAACAGTTAACCAATAAAAGGTTTGTCTGTTATCGTTAAAAGAACTTAACTAAAACATTTGCACTATACATTAGTTATATAGGTCCTAAAAAGTGCCTTGTGAACTATATGGTGCCAAATGTGCAATTCACATTGCAAAAAGTTCTAACGGGTCTCAAAATGTTTATTAGAGTCTAATAAGTAAATAATAAAAGTATAACAGTTAACCAATAAAAGGTTTGTCTGTTATCGTTAAAAGAACTTAACTAAAAAATTTGCACTATACATTAGTTATATAGGTCCTAAAAAGTGCCTTGTGAACTATATGGTGCCAAATGTGCAATTCACATTGCAAAAAGTTCTAACGGGTCTCAAAATGTTTATTAGAGTCTAATAAGTAAATAATAAAAGTATAACAGTTAACCAATAAAAGGTTTGTCTGTTATCGTTAAAAGAACTTAACCAAAACATTTGCACTATACATTAGTTATATAGGTCCTAAAAAGTGCCTTGTGAACTATATGGTGCCAAATGTGCAATTCACATTGCAAAAAGTTCTAACGGGTCTCAAAATGTTTATTAGAGTCTAATAAGTAAATAATAAAAGTATAACAGTTAACCAATAAAAGGTTTGTCTGTTATCGTTAAAAGAACTTAACTAAAAAATTTGCACTATACATTAGTTATATAGGTCCTAAAAAGTGCCTTGTGAACTATATGGTGCCAAATGTGCAATTCACATTGCAAAAAGTTCTAACGGGTCTCAAAATGTTTATTAGAGTCTAATAAGTAAATCATAAAAGTATAACAGTTAACCAATAAAAGGTTTGTCTGTTATCGTTAAAAGAACTTAACTAAAAAATTTGCACTATACATTAGTTATATAGGTCCTAAAAAGTGCCTTGTGAACTATATGGTGCCAAATGTGCAATTCATATTGCAAACAGTTCTAACGGGTCTCAAAATGTTTATTAGAGTCTAATAAGTAAATAATAAAAGTATAACAGTTAACCAATAGAAGGTTTGTCTATTATCGTTAAAAGAACTTAACTAAAAAATTTGCACTATACATTAGTTATATAGGTCCTAAAAAGTGCCTTGTGAACTATATGGTGCCAAATGTCCAATTCAAATTGCAAAAAGTTCTAACGGGTCTCAAAATGTTTATTAGAGTCTAATAAGTAAATAATAAAAGTATAACAGTAAACCATTAAAAGGTTTGTCTGTTATCGTTAAAAGAACTTAACTAAAAAATTTGCACTATACATTAGTTATATAGGTCCTAAAAAGTGCCTTGTGAACTATATGGTGCCAAATGTGCAATTCGCATTGCAAAAAGTTCTAACGGGTCTCAAAATGTTTATTAGAGTCTAATAAGTAAATAATAAAAGTATAACAGTTAACCAATAAAAGGTTTGTCTGTTATCGTTAAAAGAACTTAACTAAAAAATTTGCACTATACATTAGTTATATAGGTCCTAAAAAGTGCCTTGTGAACTATATGGTGCCAAATGTGCAATTCACATTGTAAAAAGTTCTAACGGGTCTCAAAATGTTTATTAGAGTCTAATAAGTAAATAATAAAAGTATAACAGTTAACCAATAAACGGTTTGTCTGTTATCGTTAAAAGAACTTAACTAAAACATTTGCACTATACATTAGTTATATAGGTACTAAAAAGTGCCTTGTGAACTATATGGTGCCAAATGTGCAATTCACATTGCAAAAAGTTCTAACGGGTCTCAAAATGTTTATTAGAGTCTAATAAGTAAATCATAAAAGTATAACAGTTAACCAATAAAAGGTTTCTCTGTTATCGTTAAAAGAACTTAACTAAAAAATTTGCACTATACATTAGTTATATAGGTCCTAAAAAGTGCCTTGTGAACTATATGGTGCCAAATGTGCAATTCATATTGCAAACAGTTCTAACGGGTCTCAAAATGTTTATTAGAGTCTAATAAGTAAATAATAAAAGTATAACAGTTAACCAATAGAAGGTTTGTCTATTATCGTTAAAAGAACTTAACTAAAACATTTGCACTATACATTAGTTATATAGGTCCTAAAAAGTGCCTTGTGAACTATATGGTGCCAAATGTCCAATTCACATTGCAAAAAGTTCTAACGGGTTTCAAAATGTTTATTAGAGTCTAATAAGTAAATAATAAAAGTATAACAGTAAACCAATAAAAGGTTTGTCTGTTATCGTTAAAAGAACTTAACTAAAAAATTTGCACTATACATTAGTTATATAGGTCCTAAAAAGTGCCTTGTGAACTATATGATGCCAAATGTGCAATTCACATTGCAAAAGTTCTAACGGGTCTCAAAATGTTTATTAGAGTCTAATAAGTAAATAATAAAAGTATAACAGTTAACCAATAAAAGGTTTGTCCGTTATCGTTAAAAGAACTTAACTAAAACATTTGCACTATACATTAGTTATATAGGTCCTAAAAAGTGCCTTGTGAACTATATGGTGCCAAATGTGCAATTCACATTGCAAAAAGTTCTAACGGGTCTCAAAATGTTTATTAGAGTCTAATAAGTAAATAATAAAAGTATAACAGTAAACCAATAAAAGGTTTGTCTGTTATCGTTAAAAGAACTTAACTAAAACATTTGCACTATACATTAGTTATATAGGTCCTAAAAAGTGCCTTGTGAACTATATGGTGCCAAATGTGCAATTCACATTGCAAAAAGTTCTAACGGGTCTCAAAATGTTTATTAGAGTCTAATAAGTAAATAATAAAAGTATAACAGTTAACCAATAAAAGGTTTGTCTGTTATCGTTAAAAGAACTTAACTAAAACATTTGCACTATACATTAGTTATATAGGTCCTAAAAAGTGCCTTGTGAACTATATGGTGCCAAATGTGCAATTCACATTGCAAAAAGTTCTAACGGGTCTCAAAATGTTTATTAGAGTCTAATAAGTAAATAATAAAAGTATAACAGTTAACCAATAAAAGGTTTGTCTGTTATCGTTAAAAGAACTTAACTAAAAAATTTGCACTATACATTAGTTATATAGGTCCTAAAAAGTGCCTTGTGAACTATATGGTGCCAAATGTGCAATTCATATTGCAAAAAGTTCTAACGGGTCTCAAAATGTTTATTAGAGTCTAATAAGTAAATAATAAAAGTATAACAGTTAACCAATAAAAGGTTTGTCTGTTATCGTTAAAAGAACTTAACTAAAAAATTTGCACTATACATTAGTTATATAGGTCCTAAAAAGTGCCTTGTGAACTATATGGTGCCAAATGTGCAATTCACATTGCAAAAAGTTCTAACGGGTCTCAAAATGTTTATTAGAGTCTAATAAGTAAATAATAAAAGTATAACAGTAAACCAATAAAAGGTTTGTCTGTTATCGTTAAAAGAACTTAACTAAAACATTTGCACTATACATTAGTTATATAGGTCCTAAAAAGTGCCTTGTGAACTATATGGTGCCAAATGTCCAATTCACATTGCAAAAAGTTCTAACGGGTCTCAAAATGTTTATTAGAGTCTAATAAGTAAATAATAAAAGTATAACAGTAAACCAATAAAAGGTTTGTCTGTTATCGTTAAAAGAACTTAACTAAAAAATTTGCACTATACATTAGTTATATAGGTCCTAAAAAATGCCTTGTGAACTATATGATGCCAAATGTGCAATTCACATTGCAAAAAGTTCTAACGGGTCTCAAAATGTTTATTAGAGTCTAATAAGTAAATAATAAAAGTATAACAGTTAACCAATAAAAGGTTTGTCCGTTATCGTTAAAAGAACTTAACTAAAACATTTGCACTATACATTAGTTATATAGGTCCTAAAAAGTGCCTTGTGAACTATATGGTGCCAAATGTGCAATTCACATTGCAAAAAGTTCTAACGGGTCTCAAAATGTTTATTAGAGTCTAATAAGTAAATAATAAAAGTATAACAGTAAACCAATAAAAGGTTTGTCTGTTATCGTTAAAAGAACTTAACTAAAACATTTGCACTATACATTAGTTATATAGGTCCTAAAAAGTGCCTTGAGAACTATATGGTGCCAAATGTGCAATTCACATTGCAAAAAGTTCTAACGGGTCTCAAAATGTTTATTAGAGTCTAATAAGTAAATAATAAAAGTATAACAGTTAACCAATAAAAGGTTTGTCTGTTATCGTTAAAAGAACTTAACCAAAACATTTGTACTATACATTAGTTATATAGGTCCTAAAAAGTGCCTTGTGAACTATATGGTGCCAAATGTGCAATTCACATTGCAAAAAGTTCTAACGGGTCTCAAAATGTTTATTAGAGTCTAATAAGTAAATAATAAAAGTATAACAGTTAACCAATAAAAGGTTTGTCTGTTATCGTTAAAAGAACTTAACTAAAACATTTGCACTATACATTAGTTATATAGGTCCTAAAAAGTGCCTTGTGAACTATATGGTGCCAAATGTGCAATTCACATTGCAAAAAGTTCTAACGGGTCTCAAAATGTTTATTAGAGTCTAATAAGTAAATAATAAAAGTATAACAGTTAACCAATAAAAGGTTTGTCTGTTATCGTTAAAAGAACTTAACTAAAAAATTTGCACTATACATTAGTTATATAGGTCCTAAAAAGTGCCTTGTGAACTATATGGTGCCAAATGTGCAATTCACATTGCAAAAAGTTCTAACGGGTCTCAAAATGTTTATTAGAGTCTAATAAGTAAATAATAAAAGTATAACAGTTAACCAATAAAAGGTTTCTCTGTTATCGTTAAAAGAACTTAACCAAAACATTTGCACTATACATTAGTTATATAGGTCCTAAAAAGTGCCTTGTGAACTATATGGTGCCAAATGTGCAATTCACATTGCAAAAAGTTCTAACGGGTCTCAAAATGTTTATTAGAGTCTAATAAGTAAATATTAAAAGTATAACAGTTAACCAATAAAAGGTTTGTCTGTTATCGTTAAAAGAACTTAACTAAAACATTTGCACTATACATTAGTTATATAGGTCCTAAAAAGTGCCTTGTGAACTATATGGTGCCAAATGTGCAATTCACATTGCAAAAAGTTCTAACGGGTCTCAAAATGTTTATTAGAGTCTAATAAGTAAATAATAAAAGTATAACAGTAAACCAATAAAAGGTTTGTCTGTTATCGTTAAAAGAACTTAACTAAAACATTTGCACTATACATTAGTTATATAGGTCCTAAAAAGTGCCTTGTGAACTATATGGTGCCAAATGTCCAATTCACATTGCAAAAAGTTCTAACGGGTCTCAAAATGTTTATTAGAGTCTAATAAGTAAATAATAAAAGTATAACAGTAAACCAATAAAAGGTTTGTCTGTTATCGTTAAAAGAACTTAACTAAAAAATTTGCACTATACATTAGTTATATAGGTCCTAAAAAATGCCTTGTGAACTATATGATGCCAAATGTGCAATTCACATTGCAAAAAGTTCTAACGGGTCTCAAAATGTTTATTAGAGTCTAATAAGTAAATAATAAAAGTATAACAGTTAACCAATAAAAGGTTTGTCCGTTATCGTTAAAAGAACTTAACTAAAACATTTGCACTATACATTAGTTATATAGGTCCTAAAAAGTGCCTTGTGAACTATATGGTGCCAAATGTGCAATTCACATTGCAAAAAGTTCTAACGGGTCTCAAAATGTTTATTAGAGTCTAATAAGTAAATAATAAAAGTATAACAGTAAACCAATAAAAGGTTTGTCTGTTATCGTTAAAAGAACTTAACTAAAACATTTGCACTATACATTAGTTATATAGGTCCTAAAAAGTGCCTTGAGAACTATATGGTGCCAAATGTGCAATTCACATTGCAAAAAGTTCTAACGGGTCTCAAAATGTTTATTAGAGTCTAATAAGTAAATAATAAAAGTATAACAGTTAACCAATAAAAGGTTTGTCTGTTATCGTTAAAAGAACTTAACCAAAACATTTGTACTATACATTAGTTATATAGGTCCTAAAAAGTGCCTTGTGAACTATATGGTGCCAAATGTGCAATTCACATTGCAAAAAGTTCTAACGGGTCTCAAAATGTTTATTAGAGTCTAATAAGTAAATAATAAAAGTATAACAGTTAACCAATAAAAGGTTTGTCTGTTATCGTTAAAAGAACTTAACTAAAACATTTGCACTATACATTAGTTATATAGGTCCTAAAAAGTGCCTTGTGAACTATATGGTGCCAAATGTGCAATTCACATTGCAAAAAGTTCTAACGGGTCTCAAAATGTTTATTAGAGTCTAATAAGTAAATAATAAAAGTATAACAGTTAACCAATAAAAGGTTTGTCTGTTATCGTTAAAAGAACTTAACTAAAACATTTGCACTATACATTAGTTATATAGGTCCTAAAAAGTGCCTTGTGAACTATATGGTGCCAAATGTGCAATTCACATTGCAAAAAGTTCTAACGGGTCTCAAAATGTTTATTAGAGTCTAATAAGTAAATAATAAAAGTATAACAGTTAACCAATAAAAGGTTTCTCTGTTATCGTTAAAAGAACTTAACCAAAACATTTGCACTATACATTAGTTATATAGGTCCTAAAAAGTGCCTTGTGAACTATATGGTGCCAAATGTGCAATTCACATTGCAAAAAGTTCTAACGGGTCTCAAAATGTTTATTAGAGTCTAATAAGTAAATATTAAAAGTATAACAGTTAACCAATAAAAGGTTTGTCTGTTATCGTTAAAAGAACTTAACTAAAACATTTGCACTATACATTAGTTATATAGGTCCTAAAAAGTGCCTTGTGAACTATATGGTGCCAAATGTGCAATTCACATTGCAAAAAGTTCTAACGGGTCTCAAAATGTTTATTAGAGTCTAATAAGTAAATAATAAAAGTATAACAGTTAACCAATAAAAGGTTTGTCTGTTATCGTTAAAAGAACTTAACTAAAAAATTTGCACTATACATTAGTTATATAGGTCCTAAAAAGTGCCTTGTGAACTATATGGTGCCAAATGTGCAATTCACATTGCAAAAAGTTCTAACGGGTCTCAAAATGTTTATTAGAGTCTAATAAGTAAATAATAAAAGTATAACAGTTAACCAATAAAAGGTTTGTCTGTTATCGTTAAAAGAACTTAACTAAAACATTTGCACTATACATTAGTTATATAGGTCCTAAAAAGTGCCTTGTGAACTATATGGTGCCAAATGTGCAATTCACATTGCAAAAAGTTCTAACGGGTCTCAAAATGTTTATTAGAGTCTAATAAGTAAATCATAAAAGTATAACAATTAACCAATAAAAGGTTTCTCTGTTATCGTTAAAAGAACTTAACTAAAAAATTTGCACTATACATTAGTTATATAGGTCCTAAAAAGTGCCTTGTGAACTATATGGTGCCAAATGTGCAATTCATATTGCAAACAGTTCTAACGGGTCTCAAAATGTTTATTAGAGTCTAATAAGTAAATAATAAAAGTATAACAGTTAACCAATAGAAGGTTTGTCTATTATCGTTAAAAGAACTTAACTAAAACATTTGCACTATACATTAGTTATATAGGTCCTAAAAAGTGCCTTGTGAACTATATGGTGCCAAATGTCCAATTCACATTGCAAAAAATTCTAACGGGTCTCAAAATGTTTATTAGAGTCTAATAAGTAAATAATAAAAGTATAACAGTAAACCAATAAAAGGTTTGTCTGTTATCGTTAAAAGAACTTAACTAAAAAATTTGCACTATACATTAGTTATATAGGTCCTAAAAAGTGCCTTGTGAACTATATGATGCCAAATGTGCAATTCACATTGCAAAAAGTTCTAACGGGTCTCAAAATGTTTATTAGAATCTAATAAGTAAATAATAAAAGTATAACAGTTAACCAATAAAAGGTTTGTCCGTTATCGTTAAAAGAACTTAACTAAATTATTTGCACTATACATTAGTTATATAGGTCCTAAAAAGTGCCTTGTGAACTATATGGTGCCAAATGTGCAATTCACATTGCAAAAAGTTCTAACGGGTCTCAAAATGTTTATTAGAGTCTAATAAGTAAATAATAAAAGTATAACAGTAAACCAATAAAAGGTTTGTCTGTTATCGTTAAAAGAACTTAACTAAAACATTTGCACTATACATTAGTTATATAGGTCCTAAAAAGTGCCTTGTGAACTATATGGTGCCAAATGTGCAATTCACATTGCAAAAAGTTCTAACGGGTCTCAAAATGTTTATTAGAGTCTAATAAGTAAATAATAAAAGTATAACAGTTAACCAATAAAAGGTTTGTCTGTTATCGTTAAAAGAACTTAACCAAAACATTTGCACTATACATTAGTTATATAGGTCCTAAAAAGTGCCTTGTGAACTATATGGTGCCAAATGTGCAATTCACATTGCAAAAAGTTCTAACGGGTCTCAAAATGTTTATTAGAGTCTAATAAGTAAATAATAAAAGTATAACAGTTAACCAATAAAAGGTTTGTCTGTTATCGTTAAAAGAACTTAACTAAAAAATTTGCACTATACATTAGTTATATAGGTCCTAAAAAGTGCCTTGTGAACTATATGGTGCCAAATGTTTAATTCACATTGCAAAAAGTTTTAACGGGTCTCAAAATGTTTATTAGAGTCTAATAAGTAAATCATAAAAGTATAACAGTTAACCAATAAAAGGTTTGTCTGTTATCGTTAAAAGAACTTAACTAAAAAATTTGCACTATACATTAGTTATATAGGTCCTAAAAAGTGCCTTGTGAACTATATGGTGCCAAATGTGCAATTCATATTGCAAAACGTTCTAACGGGTCTCAAAATGTTTATTAGAGTCTAATAAGTAAATAATAAAAGTATAACAGTTAACCAATAAAAGGTTTGTCTGTTATCGTTAAAAGAACTTAACTAAAACATTTGCACTATACATTAGTTATATACGTCCTAAAAAGTGCCTTGTGAACTATATGGTGCCAAATGTGCAATTCACATTGCAAAAAGTTCTAACGGGTCTCAAAATGTTTATTAGAGTCTAATAAGTAAATAATAAAAGTATAACAGTTAACCAATAAAAGGTTTGTCTGTTATCGTTAAAAGAACTTAACTAAAAAATTTGTACTATACATTAGTTATATAGGTCCTAAAAAGTGCCTTGTGAACTATATGGTGCCAAATGTGCAATTCACATTGCAAAAAGTTCTAACGGGTCTCAAAATGTTTATTAGAGTCTAATAAGTAAATAATAAAAGTATAACAGTTAACCAATAAAAGGTTTGTCTGTTATCGTTAAAAGAACTTAACTAAAAAATTTGCACTATACATTAGTTATATAGGTCCTAAAAAGTGCCTTGTGAACTATATGGTGCCAAATGTGCAATTCACATTGAAAAAAGTTCTAACGGGTCTCAAAATGTTTATTAGAGTCTAATAAGTAAATAATAAAAGTACAACAGTTAACCAATAAAAGGTTTGTCTGTTATCGTTAAAAGAACTTAACTAAAACATTTGCACTATACATTAGTTATATAGGTTCTAAAAAGTGCCTTGTGAACTATATGGTGCCAAATGTTTAATTTACATTGCAAAAAGTTCTAACGGGTCTCAAAATGTTTATTAGAGTCTAATAAGTAAATAATAAAAGTATAACAGTTAACCAATAAAAGGTTTGTCTGTTATCGTTAAAAGAACTTAACTAAAACATTTGCACTATACATTAGTTATATACGTCCTAAAAAGTGCCTTGTGAACTATATGGTGCCAAATGTGCAATTCACATTGCAAAAAGTTCTAACGGGTCTCAAAATGTTTATTAGAGTCTAATAAGTAAATAATAAAAGTATAACAGTTAACCAATAAAAGGTTTGTCTGTTATCGTTAAAAAAACTTAACTAAAAAATTTGTACTATACATTAGTTATATAGGTCCTAAAAAGTGCCTTGTGAACTATATGGTGCCAAATGTGCAATTCACATTGCAAAAAGTTCTAACGGGTCTCAAAATGTTTATTAGAGTCTAATAAGTAAATAATAAAAGTATAACAGTTAACCAATAAAAGGTTTGTCTGTTATCGTTAAAAGAACTTAACTAAAAAATTTGCACTATACATTAGTTATATAGGTCCTAAAAAGTGCCTTGTGAACTATATGGTGCCAAATGTGCAATTCACATTGAAAAAAGTTCTAACGGGTCTCAAAATGTTTATTAGAGTCTAATAAGTAAATAATAAAAGTACAACAGTTAACCAATAAAAGGTTTGTCTGTTATCGTTAAAAGAACTTAACTAAAACATTTGCACTATACATTAGTTATATAGGTCCTAAAAAGTGCCTTGTGAACTATATGGTGCCAAATGTGCAATTCACATTGCAAAAAGTTCTAACGGGTCTCAAAATGTTTATTAGAGTCTAATAAGTAAATAATAAAAGTATGACAGTAAACCAATAAAAGGTTTGTCTGTTATCGTTAAAAGAACTTAACTAAAACATTTGCACTATACATTAGTTATATAGGTCCTAAAAAGTGCCTTGTGAACTATATGGTGCCAAATGTGCAATTCACATTGCAAAAAGTTCTAACGGGTCTCAAAATGTTTATTAGAGTCTAATAAGTAAATAATAAAAGTATAAAAGTTAACCAATAAAAGGTTTGTCTGTTATCGTTAAAAGAACTTAACTAAAAAATTTGCACTATACATTAGTTATATAGGTCCTAAAAAGTGCCTTGTGAACTATATGGTGCCAAATGTGCAATTCACATTGCAAAAAGTTCTAACGGGTCTCAAAATGTTTATAAGAGTCTAATAAGTAAATAATAAAAGTATAACAGTTAACCAATAAAAGGTTTGTCTGTTATCGTTAAAAGAACTTAACTAAAAAATTTGCACAATACATTAGTTATATAGGTCCTAAAAAGTGCCTTGTGAACTATATGGTGCCAAATGTGCAATTCACATTGCAAAAAGTTCTAACGGGTCTCAAAATGTTTATTAGAGTCTAATAAGTAAATAATAAAAGTATAACAGTTAACCAATAAAAGGTTTGTCTGTTATCGTTAAAAGAACTTAACTAAAAAATTTGTACTATACATTAGTTATATAGGTCCTAAAAAGTGCCTTGTGAACTATATGGTGCCAAATGTGCAATTCACATTGCAAAAAGTTCTAACGGGTCTCAAAATGTTTATTAGAGTCTAATAAGTAAATAATAAAAGTATAACAGTTAACCAATAAAAGGTTTGTCTGTTATCGTTAAAAGAACTTAACTAAAAAATTTGCACTATACATTAGTTATATAGGTCCTAAAAAGTGCCTTGTGAACTATATGGTGCCAAATGTGCAATTCACATTGAAAAAAGTTCTAACGGGTCTCAAAATGTTTATTAGAGTCTAATAAGTAAATAATAAAAGTATAACAGTTAACCAATAAAAGGTTTGTCTGTTATCGTTAAAAGAACTTAACTAAAACATTTGCACTATACATTAGTTATATAGGTCCTAAAAAGTGCCTTGTGAACTATATGGTGCCAAATGTGCAATTCACATTGCAAAAAGTTCTAACGGGTCTCAAAATGTTTATTAGAGTCTAATAAGTAAATAATAAAAGTATAACAGTTAACCAATAAAAGGTTTGTCTGTTATCGTTAAAAGAACTTAACTAAAAAATTTGCACTATACATTAGTTATATAGGTCCTAAAAAGTGCCTTGTGAACTATATGGTGCCAAATGTGCAATTCACATTGCAAAAAGTTCTAACGGGTCTCAAAATGTTTATTAGAGTCTAATAAGTAAATAATAAAAGTATAACAGTTAACCAATAAAAGGTTTGTCTGTTATCGTTAAAAGAACTTAACTAAAAAATTTGCACTATACATTAGTTATATAGGTCCTAAAAAGTGCCTTGTGAACTATATGGTGCCAAATGTGCAATTCACATTGCAAAAAGTTCTAACGGGTCTCAAAATGTTTATTAGAGTCTAATAAGTAAATAATAAAAGTATAACAGTTAACCAATAAAAGGTTTGTCTGTTATCGTTAAAAGAACTTAACTAAAACATTTGCACTATACATTAGTTATATAGGTCCTAAAAAGTGCCTTGTGAACTATATGGTGCCAAATGTGCAATTCACATTGCAAAAAGTTCTAACGGGTCTCAAAATGTTTATTAGAGTCTAATAAGTAAATAATAAAAGTATGACAGTAAACCAATAAAAGGTTTGTCTGTTATCGTTAAAAGAACTTAACTAAAACATTTGCACTATACATTAGTTATATAGGTCCTAAAAAGTGCCTTGTGAACTATATGGTGCCAAATGTGCAATTCACATTGCAAAAAATTCTAACGGGTCTCAAAATGTTTATTAGAGTCTAATAAGTAAATAATAAAAGTATAAAAGTTAACCAATAAAAGGTTTGTCTGTTATCGTTAAAAGAACTTAACTAAAAAATTTGCACTATACATTAGTTATATAGGTCCTAAAAAGTGCCTTGTGAACTATATGGTGCCAAATGTGCAATTCACATTGCAAAAAGTTCTAACGGGTCTCAAAATGTTTATAAGAGTCTAATAAGTAAATAATAAAAGTATAACAGTTAACCAATAAAAGGTTTGTCTGTTATCGTTAAAAGAACTTAACTAAAAAATTTGCACAATACATTAGTTATATAGGTCCTAAAAAGTGCCTTGTGAACTATATGGTGCCAAATGTGCAATTCACATTGCAAAAAGTTCTAACGGGTCTCAAAATGTTTATTAGAATCTAATAAGTAAATCATCAAAGTATATCAGTTAACCAATAAAAGGTTTGTCTGTTATCGTTAAAAGAACTTAACTAAAACATTTGCACTATACATTAGTTATATAGGTCCTAAAAAGTGCCTTGTGAACTATATGGTGCCAAATGTGCAATTCACATTGCAAAAATTTCTAACGGGTCTCAAAATGTTTATTAGAGTCTAATAAGTAAATAATAAAAGTATAACAGTTAACCAATAAAAGGTTTGTCTGTTATCGTTAAAAGAACTTAACTAAAACATTTGCACTATACATTAGTTATATAGGTCCTAAAAAGTGCCTTGTGAACTATATGGTGCCAAATGTGCAATTCACATTGCAAAAAGTTCTAACGGGTCTCAAAATGTTTATTAGAGTCTAATAAGTAAATAATAAAAGTATAACAGTTAACCAATAAAAGGTTTGTCTGTTATCGTTAAAAGAACTTAACTAAAACATTTGCACTATACATTAGTTATATAGGTCCTAAAAAGTGCCTTGTGAACTATATGGTGCCAAATGTGCAATTCACATTGCAAAAAGTTCTAACGGGTCTCAAAATGTTTATTAGAGTCTAATAAGTAAATAATAAAAGTATAACAGTTAACCAATAAAAGGTTTGTCTGTTATCGTTAAAAGAACTTAACTAAAAAATTTGCACTATACATTAGTTATATAGGTCCTAAAAAGTGCCTTGTGAACTATATGGTGCCAAATGTGCAATTCACATTGCAAAAAGTTCTAACGGGTCTCAAAATGTTTATTAGAGTCTAATAAGTAAATAATAAAAGTATAACAGTTAACCAATAAAAGGTTTGTCTGTTATCGTTAAAAGAACTTAACTAAAAAATTTGCACTATACATTAGTTATATAGGTCCTAAAAAGTGCCTTGTGAACTATATGGTGCCAAATGTGCAATTCACATTGCAAAAAGTTCTAACGGGTCTCAAAATGTTTATTAGAGTCTAATAAGTAAATAATAAAAGTATAACAGTTAACCAATAAAAGGTTTGTCTGTTATCGTTAAAAGAACTTAACTAAAACATTTGCACTATACATTAGTTATATAGGTCCTAAAAAGTGCCTTGTGAACTATATGGTGCCAAATGTGCAATTCACATTGCAAAAAGTTCTAACGGGTCTCAAAATGTTTATTAGAGTCTAATAAGTAAATAATAAAAGTATGACAGTAAACCAATAAAAGGTTTGTCTGTTATCGTTAAAAGAACTTAACTAAAACATTTGCACTATACATTAGTTATATAGGTCCTAAAAAGTGCCTTGTGAACTATATGGTGCCAAATGTGCAATTCACATTGCAAAAAATTCTAAAGGGTCTCAAAATGTTTATTAGAGTCTAATAAGTAAATAATAAAAGTATAAAAGTTAACCAATAAAAGGTTTGTCTGTTATCGTTAAAAGAACTTAACTAAAAAATTTGCACTATACATTAGTTATATAGGTCCTAAAAAGTGCCTTGTGAACTATATGGTGCCAAATGTGCAATTCACATTGCAAAAAGTTCTAACGGGTCTCAAAATGTTTATAAGAGTCTAATAAGTAAATAATAAAAGTATAACAGTTAACCAATAAAAGGTTTGTCTGTTATCGTTAAAAGAACTTAACTAAAAAATTTGCACAATACATTAGTTATATAGGTCCTAAAAAGTGCCTTGTGAACTATATGGTGCCAAATGTGCAATTCACATTGCAAAAACTTTTAACGGGTCTCAAAATGTTTATTAGAGTCTAATAAGTAAATAATAAAAGTATAACAGTTAACCAATAAAAGGTTTGTCTGTTATCGTTAAAAGAACTTAACTAAAACATTTGCACTATACATTAGTTATATAGGTCCTAAAAAGTGCCTTGTGAACTATATGGTGCCAAATGTGCAATTCACATTGCAAAAAGTTCTAACGGGTCTCAAAATGTTTATTAGAGTCTAATAAGTAAATAATAAAAGTATAACAGTTAACCAATAAAAGGTTTGTCTGTTATCGTTAAAAGAACTTAACTAAAAAATTTGCACTATACATTAGTTATATAGGTCCTAAAAAGTGCCTTGTGAACTATATGGTGCCAAATGTGCAATTCACATTGCAAAAAGTTCTAACGGGTCTCAAAATGTTTATTAGAGTCTAATAAGTAAATAATAAAAGTATAACAGTTAACCAATAAAAGGTTTGTCTGTTATCGTTAAAAGAACTTAACTAAAAAATTTGCATTATACATTAGTTATATAGGTTCTAAAAAGTGCCTTGTGAACTATATGGTGCCAAATGTTTAATTTACATTGCAAAAAGTTCTAACGGGTCTCAAAATGTTTATTAGAGTCTAATAAGTAAATAATAAAAGTATAACAGTTAACCAATAAAAGGTTTGTCTGTTATCGTTAAAAGAACTTAACTAAAACATTTGCACTATACATTAGTTATATACGTCCTAAAAAGTGCCTTGTGAACTATATGGTGCCAAATGTGCAATTCACATTGCAAAAAGTTCTAACGGGTCTCAAAATGTTTATTAGAGTCTAATAAGTAAATAATAAAAGTATAACAGTTAACCAATAAAAGGTTTGTCTGTTATCGTTAAAAGAACTTAACTAAAAAATTTGTACTATACATTAGTTATATAGGTCCTAAAAAGTGCCTTGTGAACTATATGGTGCCAAATGTGCAATTCACATTGCAAAAAGTTCTAACGGGTCTCAAAATGTTTATTAGAGTCTAATAAGTAAATAATAAAAGTATAACAGTTAACCAATAAAAGGTTTGTCTGTTATCGTTAAAAGAACTTAACTAAAAAATTTGCACTATACATTAGTTATATAGGTCCTAAAAAGTGCCTTGTGAACTATATGGTGCCAAATGTGCAATTCACATTGAAAAAAGTTCTAACGGGTCTCAAAATGTTTATTAGAGTCTAATAAGTAAATAATAAAAGTACAACAGTTAACCAATAAAAGGTTTGTCTGTTATCGTTAAAAGAACTTAACTAAAACATTTGCACTATACATTAGTTATATAGGTCCTAAAAAGTGCCTTGTGAACTATATGGTGCCAAATGTGCAATTCACATTGCAAAAAGTTCTAACGGGTCTCAAAATGTTTATTAGAGTCTAATAAGTAAATAATAAAAGTATGACAGTAAACCAATAAAAGGTTTGTCTGTTATCGTTAAAAGAACTTAACTAAAACATTTGCACTATACATTAGTTATATAGGTCCTAAAAAGTGCCTTGTGAACTATATGGTGCCAAATGTGCAATTCACATTGCAAAAAGTTCTAACGGGTCTCAAAATGTTTATTAGAGTCTAATAAGTAAATAATAAAAGTATAAAAGTTAACCAATAAAAGGTTTGTCTGTTATCGTTAAAAGAACTTAACTAAAAAATTTGCACTATACATTAGTTATATAGGTCCTAAAAAGTGCCTTGTGAACTATATGGTGCCAAATGTGCAATTCACATTGCAAAAAGTTCTAACGGGTCTCAAAATGTTTATTAGAGTCTAATAAGTAAATAATAAAAGTATAAAAGTTAACCAATAAAAGGTTTGTCTGTTATCGTTAAAAGAACTTAACTAAAAAATTTGCACTATACATTAGTTATATAGGTCCTAAAAAGTGCCTTGTGAACTATATGGTGCCAAATGTGCAATTCACATTGCAAAAAGTTCTAACGGGTCTCAAAATGTTTATAAGAGTCTAATAAGTAAATAATAAAAGTATAACAGTTAACCAATAAAAGGTTTGTCTGTTATCGTTAAAAGAACTTAACTAAAAAATTTGCACAATACATTAGTTATATAGGTCCTAAAAAGTGCCTTGTGAACTATATGGTGCCAAATGTGCAATTCACATTGCAAAAAGTTCTAACGGGTCTCAAAATGTTTATTAGAGTCTAATAAGTAAATAATAAAAGTATAACAGTTAACCAATAAAAGGTTTGTCTGTTATCGTTAAAAGAACTTAACTAAAAAATTTGTACTATACATTAGTTATATAGGTCCTAAAAAGTGCCTTGTGAACTATATGGTGCCAAATGTGCAATTCACATTGCAAAAAGTTCTAACGGGTCTCAAAATGTTTATTAGAGTCTAATAAGTAAATAATAAAAGTATAACAGTTAACCAATAAACGGTTTGTCTGTTATCGTTAAAAGAACTTAACTAAAAAATTTGCACTATACATTAGTTATATAGGTCCTAAAAAGTGCCTTGTGAACTATATGGTGCCAAATGTGCAATTCACATTGAAAAAAGTTCTAACGGGTCTCAAAATGTTTATTAGAGTCTAATAAGTAAATAATAAAAGTATAACAGTTAACCAATAAAAGGTTTGTCTGTTATCGTTAAAAGAACTTAACTAAAACATTTGCACTATACATTAGTTATATAGGTCCTAAAAAGTGCCTTGTGAACTATATGGTGCCAAATGTGCAATTCACATTGCAAAAAGTTCTAACGGGTCTCAAAATGTTTATTAGAGTCTAATAAGTAAATAATAAAAGTATAACAGTTAACCAATAAAAGGTTTGTCTGTTATCGTTAAAAGAACTTAACTAAAAAATTTGCACTATACATTAGTTATATAGGTCCTAAAAAGTGCCTTGTGAACTATATGGTGCCAAATGTGCAATTCACATTGCAAAAAGTTCTAACGGGTCTCAAAATGTTTATTAGAGTCTAATAAGTAAATAATAAAAGTATAACAGTTAACCAATAAAAGGTTTGTCTGTTATCGTTAAAAGAACTTAACTAAAACATTTGCACTATACATTAGTTATATAGGTCCTAAAAAGTGCCTTGTGAACTATATGGTGCCAAATGTGCAATTCACATTGCAAAAAGTTCTAACGGGTCTCAAAATGTTTATTAGAGTCTAATAAGTAAATAATAAAAGTATGACAGTAAACCAATAAAAGGTTTGTCTGTTATCGTTAAAAGAACTTAACTAAAACATTTGCACTATACATTAGTTATATAGGTCCTAAAAAGTGCCTTGTGAACTATATGGTGCCAAATGTGCAATTCACATTGCAAAAAATTCTAACGGGTCTCAAAATGTTTATTAGAGTCTAATAAGTAAATAATAAAAGTATAAAAGTTAACCAATAAAAGGTTTGTCTGTTATCGTTAAAAGAACTTAACTAAAAAATTTGCACTATACATTAGTTATATAGGTCCTAAAAAGTGCCTTGTGAACTATATGGTGCCAAATGTGCAATTCACATTGCAAAAAGTTCTAACGGGTCTCAAAATGTTTATAAGAGTCTAATAAGTAAATAATAAAAGTATAACAGTTAACCAATAAAAGGTTTGTCTGTTATCGTTAAAAGAACTTAACTAAAACATTTGCACTATACATTAGTTATATAGGTCCTAAAAAGTGCCTTGTGAACTATATGGTGCCAAATGTGCAATTCACATTGCAAAAATTTCTAACGGGTCTCAAAATGTTTATTAGAGTCTAATAAGTAAATAATAAAAGTATAACAGTTAACCAATAAAAGGTTTGTCTGTTATCGTTAAAAGAACTTAACTAAAACATTTGCACTATACATTAGTTATATAGGTCCTAAAAAGTGCCTTGTGAACTATATGGTGCCAAATGTGCAATTCACATTGCAAAAAGTTCTAACGGGTCTCAAAATGTTTATTAGAGTCTAATAAGTAAATAATAAAAGTATAACAGTTAACCAATAAAAGGTTTGTCTGTTATCGTTAAAAGAACTTAACTAAAACATTTGCACTATACATTAGTTATATAGGTCCTAAAAAGTGCCTTGTGAACTATATGGTGCCAAATGTGCAATTCACATTGCAAAAAGTTCTAACGGGTCTCAAAATGTTTATTAGAGTCTAATAAGTAAATAATAAAAGTATAACAGTTAACCAATAAAAGGTTTGTCTGTTATCGTTAAAAGAACTTAACTAAAAAATTTGCACTATACATTAGTTATATAGGTCCTAAAAAGTGCCTTGTGAACTATATGGTGCCAAATGTGCAATTCACATTGCAAAAAGTTCTAACGGGTCTCAAAATGTTTATTAGAGTCTAATAAGTAAATAATAAAAGTATAACAGTTAACCAATAAAAGGTTTGTCTGTTATCGTTAAAAGAACTTAACTAAAAAATTTGCACTATACATTAGTTATATAGGTCCTAAAAAGTGCCTTGTGAACTATATGGTGCCAAATGTGCAATTCACATTGCAAAAAGTTCTAACGGGTCTCAAAATGTTTATTAGAGTCTAATAAGTAAATAATAAAAGTATAACAGTTAACCAATAAAAGGTTTGTCTGTTATCGTTAAAAGAACTTAACTAAAACATTTGCACTATACATTAGTTATATAGGTCCTAAAAAGTGCCTTGTGAACTATATGGTGCCAAATGTGCAATTCACATTGCAAAAAGTTCTAACGGGTCTCAAAATGTTTATTAGAGTCTAATAAGTAAATAATAAAAGTATGACAGTAAACCAATAAAAGGTTTGTCTGTTATCGTTAAAAGAACTTAACTAAAACATTTGCACTATACATTAGTTATATAGGTCCTAAAAAGTGCCTTGTGAACTATATGGTGCCAAATGTGCAATTCACATTGCAAAAAATTCTAACGGGTCTCAAAATGTTTATTAGAGTCTAATAAGTAAATAATAAAAGTATAAAAGTTAACCAATAAAAGGTTTGTCTGTTATCGTTAAAAGAACTTAACTAAAAAATTTGCACTATACATTAGTTATATAGGTCCTAAAAAGTGCCTTGTGAACTATATGGTGCCAAATGTGCAATTCACATTGCAAAAAGTTCTAACGGGTCTCAAAATGTTTATAAGAGTCTAATAAGTAAATAATAAAAGTATAACAGTTAACCAATAAAAGGTTTGTCTGTTATCGTTAAAAGAACTTAACTAAAAAATTTGCACAATACATTAGTTATATAGGTCCTAAAAAGTGCCTTGTGAACTATATGGTGCCAAATGTGCAATTCACATTGCAAAAACTTTTAACGGGTCTCAAAATGTTTATTAGAGTCTAATAAGTAAATAATAAAAGTATAACAGTTAACCAATAAAAGGTTTGTCTGTTATCGTTAAAAGAACTTAACTAAAACATTTGCACTATACATTAGTTATATAGGTCCTAAAAAGTGCCTTGTGAACTATATGGTGCCAAATGTGCAATTCACATTGCAAAAACTTTTAACGGGTCTCAAAATGTTTATTAGAGTCTAATAAGTAAATAATAAAAGTATAACAGTTAACCAATAAAAGGTTTGTCTGTTATCGTTAAAAGAACTTAACTAAAAAATTTGCACTATACATTAGTTATATAGGTCCTAAAAAGTGCCTTGTGAACTATATGGTGCCAAATGTGCAATTCACATTGCAAAAAGTTCTAACGGGTCTCAAAATGTTTATTAGAGTCTAATAAGTAAATAATAAAAGTATAACAGTTAACCAATAAAAGGTTTGTCTGTTATCGTTAAAAGAACTTAACTAAAAAATTTGCACTATACATTAGTTATATAGGTTCTAAAAAGTGCCTTGTGAACTATATGGTGCCAAATGTTTAATTTACATTGCAAAAAGTTCTAACGGGTCTCAAAATGTTTATTAGAGTCTAATAAGTAAATAATAAAAGTATAACAGTTAACCAATAAAAGGTTTGTCTGTTATCGTTAAAAGAACTTAACTAAAAAATTTGCACTATACATTAGTTATATAGGTTCTAAAAAGTGCCTTGTGAACTATATGGTGCCAAATGTTTAATTTACATTGCAAAAAGTTCTAACGGGTCTCAAAATGTTTATTAGAGTCTAATAAGTAAATAATAAAAGTATAACAGTTAACCAATAAAAGGTTTGTCTGTTATCGTTAAAAGAACTTAACTAAAACATTTGCACTATACATTAGTTATATACGTCCTAAAAAGTGCCTTGTGAACTATATGGTGCCAAATGTGCAATTCACATTGCAAAAAGTTCTAACGGGTCTCAAAATGTTTATTAGAGTCTAATAAGTAAATAATAAAAGTATAACAGTTAACCAATAAAAGGTTTGTCTGTTATCGTTAAAAGAACTTAACTAAAAAATTTGTACTATACATTAGTTATATAGGTCCTAAAAAGTGCCTTGTGAACTATATGGTGCCAAATGTGCAATTCACATTGCAAAACGTTCTAACGGGTCTCAAAATGTTTATTAGAGTCTAATAAGTAAATAATAAAAGTATAACAGTTAACCAATAAAAGGTTTGTCTGTTATCGTTAAAAGAACTTAACTAAAAAATTTGCACTATACATTAGTTATATAGGTCCTAAAAAGTGCCTTGTGAACTATATGGTGCCAAATGTGCAATTCACATTGAAAAAAGTTCTAACGGGTCTCAAAATGTTTATTAGAGTCTAATAAGTAAATAATAAAAGTACAACAGTTAACCAATAAAAGGTTTGTCTGTTATCGTTAAAAGAACTTAACTAAAACATTTGCACTATACATTAGTTATATAGGTCCTAAAAAGTGCCTTGTGAACTATATGGTGCCAAATGTGCAATTCACATTGCAAAAAGTTCTAACGGGTCTCAAAATGTTTATTAGAGTCTAATAAGTAAATAATAAAAGTATGACAGTAAACCAATAAAAGGTTTGTCTGTTATCGTTAAAAGAACTTAACTAAAACATTTGCACTATACATTAGTTATATAGGTCCTAAAAAGTGCCTTGTGAACTATATGGTGCCAAATGTGCAATTCACATTGCAAAAAGTTCTAACGGGTCTCAAAATGTTTATTAGAGTCTAATAAGTAAATAATAAAAGTATAAAAGTTAACCAATAAAAGGTTTGTCTGTTATCGTTAAAAGAACTTAACTAAAAAATTTGCACTATACATTAGTTATATAGGTCCTAAAAAGTGCCTTGTGAACTATATGGTGCCAAATGTGCAATTCACATTGCAAAAAGTTCTAACGGGTCTCAAAATGTTTATAAGAGTCTAATAAGTAAATAATAAAAGTATAACAGTTAACCAATAAAAGGTTTGTCTGTTATCGTTAAAAGAACTTAACTAAAAAATTTGCACAATACATTAGTTATATAGGTCCTAAAAAGTGCCTTGTGAACTATATGGTGCCAAATGTGCAATTCACATTGCAAAAAGTTCTAACGGGTCTCAAAATGTTTATTAGAGTCTAATAAGTAAATAATAAAAGTATAACAGTTAACCAATAAAAGGTTTGTCTGTTATCGTTAAAAGAACTTAACTAAAAAATTTGTACTATACATTAGTTATATAGGTCCTAAAAAGTGCCTTGTGAACTATATGGTGCCAAATGTGCAATTCACATTGCAAAAAGTTCTAACGGGTCTCAAAATGTTTATTAGAGTCTAATAAGTAAATAATAAAAGTATAACAGTTAACCAATAAAAGGTTTGTCTGTTATCGTTAAAAGAACTTAACTAAAAAATTTGCACTATACATTAGTTATATAGGTCCTAAAAAGTGCCTTGTGAACTATATGGTGCCAAATGTGCAATTCACATTGAAAAAAGTTCTAACGGGTCTCAAAATGTTTATTAGAGTCTAATAAGTAAATAATAAAAGTATAACAGTTAACCAATAAAAGGTTTGTCTGTTATCGTTAAAAGAACTTAACTAAAACATTTGCACTATACATTAGTTATATAGGTCCTAAAAAGTGCCTTGTGAACTATATGGTGCCAAATGTGCAATTCACATTGCAAAAAGTTCTAACGGGTCTCAAAATGTTTATTAGAGTCTAATAAGTAAATAATAAAAGTATAACAGTTAACCAATAAAAGGTTTGTCTGTTATCGTTAAAAGAACTTAACTAAAAAATTTGCACTATACATTAGTTATATAGGTCCTAAAAAGTGCCTTGTGAACTATATGGTGCCAAATGTGCAATTCACATTGCAAAAAGTTCTAACGGGTCTCAAAATGTTTATTAGAGTCTAATAAGTAAATAATAAAAGTATAACAGTTAACCAATAAAAGGTTTGTCTGTTATCGTTAAAAGAACTTAACTAAAAAATTTGCACTATACATTAGTTATATAGGTCCTAAAAAGTGCCTTGTGAACTATATGGTGCCAAATGTGCAATTCACATTGCAAAAAGTTCTAACGGGTCTCAAAATGTTTATTAGAGTCTAATAAGTAAATAATAAAAGTATAACAGTTAACCAATAAAAGGTTTGTCTGTTATCGTTAAAAGAACTTAACTAAAACATTTGCACTATACATTAGTTATATAGGTCCTAAAAAGTGCCTTGTGAACTATATGGTGCCAAATGTGCAATTCACATTGCAAAAAGTTCTAACGGGTCTCAAAATGTTTATTAGAGTCTAATAAGTAAATAATAAAAGTATGACAGTAAACCAATAAAAGGTTTGTCTGTTATCGTTAAAAGAACTTAACTAAAACATTTGCACTATACATTAGTTATATAGGTCCTAAAAAGTGCCTTGTGAACTATATGGTGCCAAATGTGCAATTCACATTGCAAAAAATTCTAACGGGTCTCAAAATGTTTATTAGAGTCTAATAAGTAAATAATAAAAGTATAAAAGTTAACCAATAAAAGGTTTGTCTGTTATCGTTAAAAGAACTTAACTAAAAAATTTGCACTATACATTAGTTATATAGGTCCTAAAAAGTGCCTTGTGAACTATATGGTGCCAAATGTGCAATTCACATTGCAAAAAGTTCTAACGGGTCTCAAAATGTTTATAAGAGTCTAATAAGTAAATATTAAAAGTATAACAGTTAACCAATAAAAGGTTTGTCTGTTATCGTTAAAAGAACTTAACTAAAAAATTTGCACAATACATTAGTTATATAGGTTCTAAAAAGTGCCTTGTGAACTATATGGTGCCAAATGTGCAATTCACATTGCAAAAAGTTCTAACGGGTCTCAAAATGTTTATTAGAATCTAATAAGTAAATCATCAAAGTATATCAGTTAACCAATAAAAGGTTTGTCTGTTATCGTTAAAAGAACTTAACTAAAACATTTGCACTATACATTAGTTATATAGGTCCTAAAAAGTGCCTTGTGAACTATATGGTGCCAAATGTGCAATTCACATTGCAAAAATTTCTAACGGGTCTCAAAATGTTTATTAGAGTCTAATAAGTAAATAATAAAAGTATAACAGTTAACCAATAAAAGGTTTGTCTGTTATCGTTAAAAGAACTTAACTAAAACATTTGCACTATACATTAGTTATATAGGTCCTAAAAAGTGCCTTGTGAACTATATGGTGCCAAATGTGCAATTCACATTGCAAAAAGTTCTAACGGGTCTCAAAATGTTTATTAGAGTCTAATAAGTAAATAATAAAAGTATAACAGTTAACCAATAAAAGGTTTGTCTGTTATCGTTAAAAGAACTTAACTAAAAAATTTGCACTATACATTAGTTATATAGGTCCTAAAAAGTGCCTTGTGAACTATATGGTGCCAAATGTGCAATTCACATTGCAAAAAGTTCTAACGGGTCTCAAAATGTTTATTAGAGTCTAATAAGTAAATAATAAAAGTATAACAGTTAACCAATAAAAGGTTTGTCTGTTATCGTTAAAAGAACTTAACTAAAACATTTGCACTATACATTAGTTATATAGGTCCTAAAAAGTGCCTTGTGAACTATATGGTGCCAAATGTGCAATTCACATTGCAAAAAGTTCTAACGGGTCTCAAAATGTTTATTAGAGTCTAATAAGTAAATAATAAAAGTATGACAGTAAACCAATAAAAGGTTTGTCTGTTATCGTTAAAAGAACTTAACTAAAACATTTGCACTATACATTAGTTATATAGGTCCTAAAAAGTGCCTTGTGAACTATATGGTGCCAAATGTGCAATTCACATTGCAAAAAATTCTAACGGGTCTCAAAATGTTTATTAGAGTCTAATAAGTAAATAATAAAAGTATAAAAGTTAACCAATAAAAGGTTTGTCTGTTATCGTTAAAAGAACTTAACTAAAAAATTTGCACTATACATTAGTTATATAGGTCCTAAAAAGTGCCTTGTGAACTATATGGTGCCAAATGTGCAATTCACATTGCAAAAAGTTCTAACGGGTCTCAAAATGTTTATAAGAGTCTAATAAGTAAATAATAAAAGTATAACAGTTAACCAATAAAAGGTTTGTCTGTTATCGTTAAAAGAACTTAACTAAAACATTTGCACTATACATTAGTTATATAGGTCCTAAAAAGTGCCTTGTGAACTATATGGTGCCAAATGTGCAATTCACATTGCAAAAATTTCTAACGGGTCTCAAAATGTTTATTAGAGTCTAATAAGTAAATAATAAAAGTATAACAGTTAACCAATAAAAGGTTTGTCTGTTATCGTTAAAAGAACTTAACTAAAACATTTGCACTATACATTAGTTATATAGGTCCTAAAAAGTGCCTTGTGAACTATATGGTGCCAAATGTGCAATTCACATTGCAAAAAGTTCTAACGGGTCTCAAAATGTTTATTAGAGTCTAATAAGTAAATAATAAAAGTATAACAGTTAACCAATAAAAGGTTTGTCTGTTATCGTTAAAAGAACTTAACTAAAACATTTGCACTATACATTAGTTATATAGGTCCTAAAAAGTGCCTTGTGAACTATATGGTGCCAAATGTGCAATTCACATTGCAAAAAGTTCTAACGGGTCTCAAAATGTTTATTAGAGTCTAATAAGTAAATAATAAAAGTATAACAGTTAACCAATAAAAGGTTTGTCTGTTATCGTTAAAAGAACTTAACTAAAAAATTTGCACTATACATTAGTTATATAGGTCCTAAAAAGTGCCTTGTGAACTATATGGTGCCAAATGTGCAATTCACATTGCAAAAAGTTCTAACGGGTCTCAAAATGTTTATTAGAGTCTAATAAGTAAATAATAAAAGTATAACAGTTAACCAATAAAAGGTTTGTCTGTTATCGTTAAAAGAACTTAACTAAAAAATTTGCACTATACATTAGTTATATAGGTCCTAAAAAGTGCCTTGTGAACTATATGGTGCCAAATGTGCAATTCACATTGCAAAAAGTTCTAACGGGTCTCAAAATGTTTATTAGAGTCTAATAAGTAAATAATAAAAGTATAACAGTTAACCAATAAAAGGTTTGTCTGTTATCGTTAAAAGAACTTAACTAAAACATTTGCACTATACATTAGTTATATAGGTCCTAAAAAGTGCCTTGTGAACTATATGGTGCCAAATGTGCAATTCACATTGCAAAAAGTTCTAACGGGTCTCAAAATGTTTATTAGAGTCTAATAAGTAAATAATAAAAGTATGACAGTAAACCAATAAAAGGTTTGTCTGTTATCGTTAAAAGAACTTAACTAAAACATTTGCACTATACATTAGTTATATAGGTCCTAAAAAGTGCCTTGTGAACTATATGGTGCCAAATGTGCAATTCACATTGCAAAAAATTCTAACGGGTCTCAAAATGTTTATTAGAGTCTAATAAGTAAATAATAAAAGTATAAAAGTTAACCAATAAAAGGTTTGTCTGTTATCGTTAAAAGAACTTAACTAAAAAATTTGCACTATACATTAGTTATATAGGTCCTAAAAAGTGCCTTGTGAACTATATGGTGCCAAATGTGCAATTCACATTGCAAAAAGTTCTAACGGGTCTCAAAATGTTTATAAGAGTCTAATAAGTAAATAATAAAAGTATAACAGTTAACCAATAAAAGGTTTGTCTGTTATCGTTAAAAGAACTTAACTAAAAAATTTGCACAATACATTAGTTATATAGGTCCTAAAAAGTGCCTTGTGAACTATATGGTGCCAAATGTGCAATTCACATTGCAAAAACTTTTAACGGGTCTCAAAATGTTTATTAGAGTCTAATAAGTAAATAATAAAAGTATAACAGTTAACCAATAAAAGGTTTGTCTGTTATCGTTAAAAGAACTTAACTAAAACATTTGCACTATACATTAGTTATATAGGTCCTAAAAAGTGCCTTGTGAACTATATGGTGCCAAATGTGCAATTCACATTGCAAAAACTTTTAACGGGTCTCAAAATGTTTATTAGAGTCTAATAAGTAAATAATAAAAGTATAACAGTTAACCAATAAAAGGTTTGTCTGTTATCGTTAAAAGAACTTAACTAAAAAATTTGCACTATACATTAGTTATATAGGTCCTAAAAAGTGCCTTGTGAACTATATGGTGCCAAATGTGCAATTCACATTGCAAAAAGTTCTAACGGGTCTCAAAATGTTTATTAGAGTCTAATAAGTAAATAATAAAAGTATAACAGTTAACCAATAAAAGGTTTGTCTGTTATCGTTAAAAGAACTTAACTAAAAAATTTGCACTATACATTAGTTATATAGGTTCTAAAAAGTGCCTTGTGAACTATATGGTGCCAAATGTTTAATTTACATTGCAAAAAGTTCTAACGGGTCTCAAAATGTTTATTAGAGTCTAATAAGTAAATAATAAAAGTATAACAGTTAACCAATAAAAGGTTTGTCTGTTATCGTTAAAAGAACTTAACTAAAAAATTTGCACTATACATTAGTTATATAGGTTCTAAAAAGTGCCTTGTGAACTATATGGTGCCAAATGTTTAATTTACATTGCAAAAAGTTCTAACGGGTCTCAAAATGTTTATTAGAGTCTAATAAGTAAATAATAAAAGTATAACAGTTAACCAATAAAAGGTTTGTCTGTTATCGTTAAAAGAACTTAACTAAAACATTTGCACTATACATTAGTTATATACGTCCTAAAAAGTGCCTTGTGAACTATATGGTGCCAAATGTGCAATTCACATTGCAAAAAGTTCTAACGGGTCTCAAAATGTTTATTAGAGTCTAATAAGTAAATAATAAAAGTATAACAGTTAACCAATAAAAGGTTTGTCTGTTATCGTTAAAAGAACTTAACTAAAAAATTTGTACTATACATTAGTTATATAGGTCCTAAAAAGTGCCTTGTGAACTATATGGTGCCAAATGTGCAATTCACATTGCAAAACGTTCTAACGGGTCTCAAAATGTTTATTAGAGTCTAATAAGTAAATAATAAAAGTATAACAGTTAACCAATAAAAGGTTTGTCTGTTATCGTTAAAAGAACTTAACTAAAAAATTTGCACTATACATTAGTTATATAGGTCCTAAAAAGTGCCTTGTGAACTATATGGTGCCAAATGTGCAATTCACATTGAAAAAAGTTCTAACGGGTCTCAAAATGTTTATTAGAGTCTAATAAGTAAATAATAAAAGTACAACAGTTAACCAATAAAAGGTTTGTCTGTTATCGTTAAAAGAACTTAACTAAAACATTTGCACTATACATTAGTTATATAGGTCCTAAAAAGTGCCTTGTGAACTATATGGTGCCAAATGTGCAATTCACATTGCAAAAAGTTCTAACGGGTCTCAAAATGTTTATTAGAGTCTAATAAGTAAATAATAAAAGTATGACAGTAAACCAATAAAAGGTTTGTCTGTTATCGTTAAAAGAACTTAACTAAAACATTTGCACTATACATTAGTTATATAGGTCCTAAAAAGTGCCTTGTGAACTATATGGTGCCAAATGTGCAATTCACATTGCAAAAAGTTCTAACGGGTCTCAAAATGTTTATTAGAGTCTAATAAGTAAATAATAAAAGTATAAAAGTTAACCAATAAAAGGTTTGTCTGTTATCGTTAAAAGAACTTAACTAAAAAATTTGCACTATACATTAGTTATATAGGTCCTAAAAAGTGCCTTGTGAACTATATGGTGCCAAATGTGCAATTCACATTGCAAAAAGTTCTAACGGGTCTCAAAATGTTTATAAGAGTCTAATAAGTAAATAATAAAAGTATAACAGTTAACCAATAAAAGGTTTGTCTGTTATCGTTAAAAGAACTTAACTAAAAAATTTGCACAATACATTAGTTATATAGGTCCTAAAAAGTGCCTTGTGAACTATATGGTGCCAAATGTGCAATTCACATTGCAAAAAGTTCTAACGGGTCTCAAAATGTTTATTAGAGTCTAATAAGTAAATAATAAAAGTATAACAGTTAACCAATAAAAGGTTTGTCTGTTATCGTTAAAAGAACTTAACTAAAAAATTTGTACTATACATTAGTTATATAGGTCCTAAAAAGTGCCTTGTGAACTATATGGTGCCAAATGTGCAATTCACATTGCAAAAAGTTCTAACGGGTCTCAAAATGTTTATTAGAGTCTAATAAGTAAATAATAAAAGTATAACAGTTAACCAATAAAAGGTTTGTCTGTTATCGTTAAAAGAACTTAACTAAAAAATTTGCACTATACATTAGTTATATAGGTCCTAAAAAGTGCCTTGTGAACTATATGGTGCCAAATGTGCAATTCACATTGAAAAAAGTTCTAACGGGTCTCAAAATGTTTATTAGAGTCTAATAAGTAAATAATAAAAGTATAACAGTTAACCAATAAAAGGTTTGTCTGTTATCGTTAAAAGAACTTAACTAAAACATTTGCACTATACATTAGTTATATAGGTCCTAAAAAGTGCCTTGTGAACTATATGGTGCCAAATGTGCAATTCACATTGCAAAAAGTTCTAACGGGTCTCAAAATGTTTATTAGAGTCTAATAAGTAAATAATAAAAGTATAACAGTTAACCAATAAAAGGTTTGTCTGTTATCGTTAAAAGAACTTAACTAAAAAATTTGCACTATACATTAGTTATATAGGTCCTAAAAAGTGCCTTGTGAACTATATGGTGCCAAATGTGCAATTCACATTGCAAAAAGTTCTAACGGGTCTCAAAATGTTTATTAGAGTCTAATAAGTAAATAATAAAAGTATAACAGTTAACCAATAAAAGGTTTGTCTGTTATCGTTAAAAGAACTTAACTAAAAAATTTGCACTATACATTAGTTATATAGGTCCTAAAAAGTGCCTTGTGAACTATATGGTGCCAAATGTGCAATTCACATTGCAAAAAGTTCTAACGGGTCTCAAAATGTTTATTAGAGTCTAATAAGTAAATAATAAAAGTATAACAGTTAACCAATAAAAGGTTTGTCTGTTATCGTTAAAAGAACTTAACTAAAACATTTGCACTATACATTAGTTATATAGGTCCTAAAAAGTGCCTTGTGAACTATATGGTGCCAAATGTGCAATTCACATTGCAAAAAGTTCTAACGGGTCTCAAAATGTTTATTAGAGTCTAATAAGTAAATAATAAAAGTATGACAGTAAACCAATAAAAGGTTTGTCTGTTATCGTTAAAAGAACTTAACTAAAACATTTGCACTATACATTAGTTATATAGGTCCTAAAAAGTGCCTTGTGAACTATATGGTGCCAAATGTGCAATTCACATTGCAAAAAATTCTAACGGGTCTCAAAATGTTTATTAGAGTCTAATAAGTAAATAATAAAAGTATAAAAGTTAACCAATAAAAGGTTTGTCTGTTATCGTTAAAAGAACTTAACTAAAAAATTTGCACTATACATTAGTTATATAGGTCCTAAAAAGTGCCTTGTGAACTATATGGTGCCAAATGTGCAATTCACATTGCAAAAAGTTCTAACGGGTCTCAAAATGTTTATAAGAGTCTAATAAGTAAATATTAAAAGTATAACAGTTAACCAATAAAAGGTTTGTCTGTTATCGTTAAAAGAACTTAACTAAAAAATTTGCACAATACATTAGTTATATAGGTTCTAAAAAGTGCCTTGTGAACTATATGGTGCCAAATGTGCAATTCACATTGCAAAAAGTTCTAACGGGTCTCAAAATGTTTATTAGAATCTAATAAGTAAATCATCAAAG
Organism: Clavelina lepadiformis; assembly: GCF_947623445.1. Taxonomy (NCBI): domain Eukaryota; kingdom Metazoa; phylum Chordata; class Ascidiacea; order Aplousobranchia; family Clavelinidae; genus Clavelina; species Clavelina lepadiformis. Next base: position 10,256,276 of record NC_135247.1, read on the forward strand.
TATATCAGTTAACCAATAAAAGGTTTGTCTGTTATCGTTAAAAGAACTTAACTAAAACATTTGCACTATACATTAGTTATATAGGTCCTAAAAAGTGCCTTGTGAACTATATGGTGCCAAATGTGCAATTCACATTGCAAAAATTTCTAACGGGTCTCAAAATGTTTATTAGAGTCTAATAAGTAAATAATAAAAGTATAACAGTTAACCAATAAAAGGTTTGTCTGTTATCGTTAAAAGAACTTAACTAAAACATTTGCACTATACATTAGTTATATAGGTCCTAAAAAGTGCCTTGTGAACTATATGGTGCCAAATGTGCAATTCACATTGCAAAAAGTTCTAACGGGTCTCAAAATGTTTATTAGAGTCTAATAAGTAAATAATAAAAGTATAACAGTTAACCAATAAAAGGTTTGTCCGTTATCGTTAAAAGAACTTAACTAAAAAATTTGCACTATACATTAGTTATATAGGTCCTAAAAAGTGCCTAGTGAACTATATGATGCCAAATGTGCAATTCACATTGCAAAAAGTTCTAACGGGTCTCAAAATGTTTATTAGAGTCTAATAAGTAAATAATAAAAGTATAACAGTTAACCAATAAAAGGTTTGTCTGTTATCGTTAAAAGAACTTAACTAAAACATTTGCACTATACATTAGTTATATAGGTCCTAAAAAGTGCCTTGTGAACTATATGGTGCCAAATGTGCAATTCACATTGCAAAAACTTTTAACGGGTCTCAAAATGTTTATTAGAGTCTAATAAGTAAATCATAAAAGTATAACAGTTAACCAATAAAAGGTTTGTCTGTTATCGTTAAAAGAACTTAACTAAAACATTTGCACTATACATTAGTTATATAGGTCCTAAAAAGTGCCTTGTGAACTATATGGTGCCAAATGTGCAATTCACATTGCAAAAAGTTCTAACGGGTCTCAAAATGTTTATTAGAGTCTAATAAGTAAATAATAAAAGTATAACAGTTAACCAATAAAAGGTTTGTCTGTTATCGTTAAAAGAACTTAACTAAAAAATTTGCACTATACATTAGTTATATAGGTCCTAAAAAGTGCCTTGTGAACTATATGGTGCCAAATGTGCAATTCACATTGCAAAAAGTTCTAACGGGTCTCAAAATGTTTATTAGAGTCTAATAAGTAAATATTAAAAGTATAACAGTTAACCAATAAAAGGTTTGTCTGTTATCGTTAAAAGAACTTAACTAAAAAATTTGCATTATACATTAGTTATATAGGTTCTAAAAAGTGCCTTGTGAACTATATGGTGCCAAATGTTTAATTTACATTGCAAAAAGTTCTAACGGGTCTCAAAATGTTTATTAGAGTCTAATAAGTAAATAATAAAAGTATAACAGTTAACCAATAAAAGGTTTGTCTGTTATCGTTAAAAGAACTTAACTAAAACATTTGCACTATACATTAGTTATATAGGTCCTAAAAAGTGCCTTGTGAACTATATGGTGCCAAATGTGCAATTCACATTGCAAAAAGTTCTAACGGGTCTCAAAATGTTTATTAGAGTCTAATAAGTAAATAATAAAAGTATAACAGTTAACCAATAAAAGGTTTGTCTGTTATCGTTAAAAGAACTTAACTAAAAAATTTGTACTATACATTAGTTATATAGGTCCTAAAAAGTGCCTTGTGAACTATATGGTGCCAAATGTGCAATTCACATTGCAAAAAGTTCTAACGGGTCTCAAAATGTTTATTAGAGTCTAATAAGTAAATAATAAAAGTATAACAGTTAACCAATAAAAGGTTTGTCTGTTATCGTTAAAAGAACTTAACTAAAAAATTTGCACTATACATTAGTTATATAGGTCCTAAAAAGTGCCTTGTGAACTATATGGTGCCAAATGTGCAATTCACATTGAAAAAAGTTCTAACGGGTCTCAAAATGTTTATTAGAGTCTAATAAGTAAATAATAAAAGTATAACAGTTAACCAATAAAAGGTTTGTCTGTTATCGTTAAAAGAACTTAACTAAAACATTTGCACTATACATTAGTTATATAGGTCCTAAAAAGTGCCTTGTGAACTATATGGTGCCAAATGTGCAATTCACATTGCAAAAAGTTCTAACGGGTCTCAAAATGTTTATTAGAGTCTAATAAGTAAATAATAAAAGTATGACAGTAAACCAATAAAAGGTTTGTCTGTTATCGTTAAAAGAACTTAACTAAAACATTTGCACTATACATTAGTTATATAGGTCCTAAAAAGTGCCTTGTGAACTATATGGTGCCAAATGTGCAATTCACATTGCAAAAAATTCTAACGGGTCTCAAAATGTTTATTAGAGTCTAATAAGTAAATAATAAAAGTATAAAAGTTAACCAATAAAAGGTTTGTCTGTTATCGTTAAAAGAACTTAACTAAAAAATTTGCACTATACATTAGTTATATAGGTCCTAAAAAGTGCCTTGTGAACTATATGGTGCCAAATGTGCAATTCACATTGCAAAAAGTTCTAACGGGTCTCAAAATGTTTATAAGAGTCTAATAAGTAAATAATAAAAGTATAACAGTTAACCAATATAAGGTTTGTCTGTTATCGTTAAAAGAACTTAACTAAAAAATTTGCACAATACAATATTAATATAGGTCCTAAAAAGTGCCTTGTGAACTATATGGTGCCAAATGTGCAATTCACATTGCAAAAAGTTCTAACGGGTCTCAAAATGTTTATTAGAGTCTAATAAGTAAATCATCAAAGTATAACAGTTAACCAATAAAAGGTTTGTCTGTTATCGTTAAAAGAACTTAACTAAAAAATTTGTACTATACATTAGTTATATAGGTCCTAAAAAGTGCCTTGTGAACTATATGGTGCCAAATGTGCAATTCACATTGCAAAAAGTTCTAACGGGTCTCAAAATGTTTATTAGAGTCTAATAAGTAAATAATAAAAGTATAACAGTTAACCAATAAAAGGTTTGTCTGTTATCGTTAAAAGAACTTAACTAAAAAATTTGCACTATACATTAGTTATATAGGTCCTAAAAAGTGCCTTGTGAACTATATGATGCCAAATGTGCAATTCACATTGAAAAAAGTTCTAACGGGTCTCAAAATGTTTATTAGAGTCTAATAAGTAAATAATAAAAGTATGACAGTAAACCAATAAAAGGTTTGTCTGTTATCGTTAAAAGAACTTAACTAAAACATTTGCACTATACATTAGTTATATAGGTCCTAAAAAGTGCCTTGTGAACTATATGGTGCCAAATGTGCAATTCACATTGCAAAAAGTTCTAACGGGTTTCAAAATGTTTATTAGAGTCTAATAAGTAAATAATAAAAGTATAACAGTTAACCAATAAAAGGTTTGTCTGTTATCGTTAAAAGAACTTAACTAAAAAATTTGCACTATACATTAGTTATAAAGGTCCTAAAAATTGCCTTGTGAACTATATGGTGCCAAATGTGCAATTCACATTGCAAAAAGTTCTAACGGGTCTCAAAATGTTTATTAGAGTCTAATAAGTAAATAATAAAAGTATAACAGTTAACCAATAAAAGGTTTGTCTGTTATCGTTAAAAGAACTTAACTAAAAAATTTGCACTATACATTAGTTATATAGGTCCTAAAAAGTGCCTTGTGAACTATATGGTGCCAAATGTGCAATTCACATTGCAAAAAGTTCTAACGGGTCTCAAAATGTTTATTAGAGTCTAATAAGTAAATAATAAAAGTATAACAGTTAACCAATAAAAGGTTTGTCTGTTATCGTTAAAAGAACTTAAATTAAAAATTTGCACTATACATTAGTTATATAGGTCCTAAAAAGTGCCTTGTGAACTATATGGTGCCAAATGTGCACATCATATTGCAAAAAGTTCTAACGGGTCTCAAAATGTTTATTAGAGTCTAATAAGTAAATAATAAAAGTATAACAGTTAACCAATAAAAGGTTTGTCTGTTATCGTTAAAAGAATTTAACTAAAACATTTGCACTATACATTAGTTATATAGGTCCTAAAAAGTGCCTTGTGAACTATATGGTGCCAAATGTGCAATTCACATTGCAAAAAGTTCTAACGGGTCTCAAAATGTTTATTAGAGTCTAATAAGTAAATAATAAAAGTATAACAGTTAACCAATAAAAGGTTTGTCTGTTATCGTTAAAAGAACTTAACTAAAACATTTGCACTATACATTAGTTATATAGGTCCTAAAAAGTGCCTTGTGAACTATATGGTGCCAAATGTGCAATTCACATTGCAAAAAGTTCTAACGGGTCTCAAAATGTTTATTAGAGTCTAATAAGTAAATAATAAAAGTATAACAGTTAACCAATAAAAGGTTTGTCTGTTATCGTTAAAAGAACTTAACTAAAAAATTTGCACTATACATTAGTTATATAGGTCCTAAAAAGTGCCTTGTGAACTATATGATGCCAAATGTGCAATTCACATTGCAAAAAGTTCTAACAGGTCTCAAAATGTTTATTAGAGTCTAATAAGTAAATAATAAAAGTATAACAGTTAACCAATAAAAGGTTTGTCTGTTATCGTTAAAAGAACTTAACTAAAACATTTGCACTATACATTAGTTTTAAAGGTCCTAAAAAGTGCCTTGTGAACTATATGGTGCCAAATGTGCAATTCACATTGCAAAAAGTTCTAACGGGTCTCAAAATGTTTATTAGAGTCTAATAAGTAAATAATAAAAGTATAACAGTTAACCAATAAAAGGTTTGTCTGTTATCGTTAAAAGAATTTAACTAAAACATTTGCACTATACATTAGTTATATAGGTCCTAAAAAGTGCCTTGTGAACTATATGGTGCCAAATGTGCAATTCACATTGCAAAAAGTTCTAACGGGTCTTAAAATGTTTATTAGAGTCTAATAAGTAAATAATAAAAGTATAACAGTTAACCAATAAAAGGTTTGTCTGTTATCGTTAAAAGAACTTAACTAAAACATTTGCACTATACATTAGTTATATAGGTCCTAAAAAGTGCCTTGTGAACTATATGGTGCCAAATGTGCAATTCACATTGCAAAAAGTTCTAACGGGTCTCAAAATGTTTATAAGAGTCTAATAAGTAAATAATAAAAGTATAACAGTTAACCAATATAAGGTTTGTCTGTTATCGTTAAAAGAACTTAACTAAAAAATTTGCACAATACAATATTAATATAGGTCCTAAAAAGTGCCTTGTGAACTATATGGTGCCAAATGTGCAATTCACATTGCAAAAAGTTCTAACGGGTCTCAAAATGTTTATTAGAGTCTAATAAGTAAATCATCAAAGTATAACAGTTAACCAATAAAAGGTTTGTCTGTTATCGTTAAAAGAACTTAACTAAAAAATTTGTACTATACATTAGTTATATAGGTCCTAAAAAGTGCCTTGTGAACTATATGGTGCCAAATGTGCAATTCACATTGCAAAAAGTTCTAACGGGTCTCAAAATGTTTATTAGAGTCTAATAAGTAAATAATAAAAGTATAACAGTTAACCAATAAAAGGTTTGTCTGTTATCGTTAAAAGAACTTAACTAAAACATTTGCACTATACATTAGTTATATAGGTCCTAAAAAGTGCCTTGTGAACTATATGGTGCCAAATGTGCAATTCACATTGCAAAAATTTCTAACGGGTCTCAAAATGTTTATTAGAGTCTAATAAGTAAATAATAAAAGTATAACAGTTAACCAATAAAAGGTTTGTCTGTTATCGTTAAAAGAACTTAACTAAAACATTTGCACTATACATTAGTTATATAGGTCCTAAAAAGTGCCTTGTGAACTATATGGTGCCAAATGTGCAATTCACATTGCAAAAAGTTCTAACGGGTCTCAAAATGTTTATTAGAGTCTAATAAGTAAATAATAAAAGTATAACAGTTAACCAATAAAAGGTTTGTCTGTTATCGTTAAAAGAACTTAACTAAAACATTTGCACTATACATTAGTTATATAGGTCCTAAAAAGTGCCTTGTGAACTATATGGTGCCAAATGTGCAATTCACATTGCAAAAAGTTCTAACGGGTCTCAAAATGTTTATTAGAGTCTAATAAGTAAATAATAAAAGTATAACAGTTAACCAATAAAAGGTTTGTCTGTTATCGTTAAAAGAACTTAACTAAAAAATTTGCACTATACATTAGTTATATAGGTCCTAAAAAGTGCCTTGTGAACTATATGGTGCCAAATGTGCAATTCACATTGCAAAAAGTTCTAACGGGTCTCAAAATGTTTATTAGAGTCTAATAAGTAAATAATAAAAGTATAACAGTTAACCAATAAAAGGTTTGTCTGTTATCGTTAAAAGAACTTAACTAAAAAATTTGCACTATACATTAGTTATATAGGTCCTAAAAAGTGCCTTGTGAACTATATGGTGCCAAATGTGCAATTCACATTGCAAAAAGTTCTAACGGGTCTCAAAATGTTTATTAGAGTCTAATAAGTAAATAATAAAAGTATAACAGTTAACCAATAAAAGGTTTGTCTGTTATCGTTAAAAGAACTTAACTAAAACATTTGCACTATACATTAGTTATATAGGTCCTAAAAAGTGCCTTGTGAACTATATGGTGCCAAATGTGCAATTCACATTGCAAAAAGTTCTAACGGGTCTCAAAATGTTTATTAGAGTCTAATAAGTAAATAATAAAAGTATGACAGTAAACCAATAAAAGGTTTGTCTGTTATCGTTAAAAGAACTTAACTAAAACATTTGCACTATACATTAGTTATATAGGTCCTAAAAAGTGCCTTGTGAACTATATGGTGCCAAATGTGCAATTCACATTGCAAAAAATTCTAACGGGTCTCAAAATGTTTATTAGAGTCTAATAAGTAAATAATAAAAGTATAAAAGTTAACCAATAAAAGGTTTGTCTGTTATCGTTAAAAGAACTTAACTAAAAAATTTGCACTATACATTAGTTATATAGGTCCTAAAAAGTGCCTTGTGAACTATATGGTGCCAAATGTGCAATTCACATTGCAAAAAGTTCTAACGGGTCTCAAAATGTTTATAAGAGTCTAATAAGTAAATAATAAAAGTATAACAGTTAACCAATAAAAGGTTTGTCTGTTATCGTTAAAAGAACTTAACTAAAAAATTTGCACAATACATTAGTTATATAGGTCCTAAAAAGTGCCTTGTGAACTATATGGTGCCAAATGTGCAATTCACATTGCAAAAACTTTTAACGGGTCTCAAAATGTTTATTAGAGTCTAATAAGTAAATAATAAAAGTATAACAGTTAACCAATAAAAGGTTTGTCTGTTATCGTTAAAAGAACTTAACTAAAACATTTGCACTATACATTAGTTATATAGGTCCTAAAAAGTGCCTTGTGAACTATATGGTGCCAAATGTGCAATTCACATTGCAAAAACTTTTAACGGGTCTCAAAATGTTTATTAGAGTCTAATAAGTAAATAATAAAAGTATAACAGTTAACCAATAAAAGGTTTGTCTGTTATCGTTAAAAGAACTTAACTAAAAAATTTGCACTATACATTAGTTATATAGGTCCTAAAAAGTGCCTTGTGAACTATATGGTGCCAAATGTGCAATTCACATTGCAAAAAGTTCTAACGGGTCTCAAAATGTTTATTAGAGTCTAATAAGTAAATAATAAAAGTATAACAGTTAACCAATAAAAGGTTTGTCTGTTATCGTTAAAAGAACTTAACTAAAAAATTTGCACTATACATTAGTTATATAGGTTCTAAAAAGTGCCTTGTGAACTATATGGTGCCAAATGTTTAATTTACATTGCAAAAAGTTCTAACGGGTCTCAAAATGTTTATTAGAGTCTAATAAGTAAATAATAAAAGTATAACAGTTAACCAATAAAAGGTTTGTCTGTTATCGTTAAAAGAACTTAACTAAAAAATTTGCACTATACATTAGTTATATAGGTTCTAAAAAGTGCCTTGTGAACTATATGGTGCCAAATGTTTAATTTACATTGCAAAAAGTTCTAACGGGTCTCAAAATGTTTATTAGAGTCTAATAAGTAAATAATAAAAGTATAACAGTTAACCAATAAAAGGTTTGTCTGTTATCGTTAAAAGAACTTAACTAAAACATTTGCACTATACATTAGTTATATACGTCCTAAAAAGTGCCTTGTGAACTATATGGTGCCAAATGTGCAATTCACATTGCAAAAAGTTCTAACGGGTCTCAAAATGTTTATTAGAGTCTAATAAGTAAATAATAAAAGTATAACAGTTAACCAATAAAAGGTTTGTCTGTTATCGTTAAAAGAACTTAACTAAAAAATTTGTACTATACATTAGTTATATAGGTCCTAAAAAGTGCCTTGTGAACTATATGGTGCCAAATGTGCAATTCACATTGCAAAACGTTCTAACGGGTCTCAAAATGTTTATTAGAGTCTAATAAGTAAATAATAAAAGTATAACAGTTAACCAATAAAAGGTTTGTCTGTTATCGTTAAAAGAACTTAACTAAAAAATTTGCACTATACATTAGTTATATAGGTCCTAAAAAGTGCCTTGTGAACTATATGGTGCCAAATGTGCAATTCACATTGAAAAAAGTTCTAACGGGTCTCAAAATGTTTATTAGAGTCTAATAAGTAAATAATAAAAGTACAACAGTTAACCAATAAAAGGTTTGTCTGTTATCGTTAAAAGAACTTAACTAAAACATTTGCACTATACATTAGTTATATAGGTCCTAAAAAGTGCCTTGTGAACTATATGGTGCCAAATGTGCAATTCACATTGCAAAAAGTTCTAACGGGTCTCAAAATGTTTATTAGAGTCTAATAAGTAAATAATAAAAGTATGACAGTAAACCAATAAAAGGTTTGTCTGTTATCGTTAAAAGAACTTAACTAAAACATTTGCACTATACATTAGTTATATAGGTCCTAAAAAGTGCCTTGTGAACTATATGGTGCCAAATGTGCAATTCACATTGCAAAAAGTTCTAACGGGTCTCAAAATGTTTATTAGAGTCTAATAAGTAAATAATAAAAGTATAAAAGTTAACCAATAAAAGGTTTGTCTGTTATCGTTAAAAGAACTTAACTAAAAAATTTGCACTATACATTAGTTATATAGGTCCTAAAAAGTGCCTTGTGAACTATATGGTGCCAAATGTGCAATTCACATTGCAAAAAGTTCTAACGGGTCTCAAAATGTTTATAAGAGTCTAATAAGTAAATAATAAAAGTATAACAGTTAACCAATAAAAGGTTTGTCTGTTATCGTTAAAAGAACTTAACTAAAAAATTTGCACAATACATTAGTTATATAGGTCCTAAAAAGTGCCTTGTGAACTATATGGTGCCAAATGTGCAATTCACATTGCAAAAAGTTCTAACGGGTCTCAAAATGTTTATTAGAGTCTAATAAGTAAATAATAAAAGTATAACAGTTAACCAATAAAAGGTTTGTCTGTTATCGTTAAAAGAACTTAACTAAAAAATTTGTACTATACATTAGTTATATAGGTCCTAAAAAGTGCCTTGTGAACTATATGGTGCCAAATGTGCAATTCACATTGCAAAAAGTTCTAACGGGTCTCAAAATGTTTATTAGAGTCTAATAAGTAAATAATAAAAGTATAACAGTTAACCAATAAAAGGTTTGTCTGTTATCGTTAAAAGAACTTAACTAAAAAATTTGCACTATACATTAGTTATATAGGTCCTAAAAAGTGCCTTGTGAACTATATGGTGCCAAATGTGCAATTCACATTGAAAAAAGTTCTAACGGGTCTCAAAATGTTTATTAGAGTCTAATAAGTAAATAATAAAAGTATAACAGTTAACCAATAAAAGGTTTGTCTGTTATCGTTAAAAGAACTTAACTAAAACATTTGCACTATACATTAGTTATATAGGTCCTAAAAAGTGCCTTGTGAACTATATGGTGCCAAATGTGCAATTCACATTGCAAAAAGTTCTAACGGGTCTCAAAATGTTTATTAGAGTCTAATAAGTAAATAATAAAAGTATAACAGTTAACCAATAAAAGGTTTGTCTGTTATCGTTAAAAGAACTTAACTAAAAAATTTGCACTATACATTAGTTATATAGGTCCTAAAAAGTGCCTTGTGAACTATATGGTGCCAAATGTGCAATTCACATTGCAAAAAGTTCTAACGGGTCTCAAAATGTTTATTAGAGTCTAATAAGTAAATAATAAAAGTATAACAGTTAACCAATAAAAGGTTTGTCTGTTATCGTTAAAAGAACTTAACTAAAAAATTTGCACTATACATTAGTTATATAGGTCCTAAAAAGTGCCTTGTGAACTATATGGTGCCAAATGTGCAATTCACATTGCAAAAAGTTCTAACGGGTCTCAAAATGTTTATTAGAGTCTAATAAGTAAATAATAAAAGTATAACAGTTAACCAATAAAAGGTTTGTCTGTTATCGTTAAAAGAACTTAACTAAAACATTTGCACTATACATTAGTTATATAGGTCCTAAAAAGTGCCTTGTGAACTATATGGTGCCAAATGTGCAATTCACATTGCAAAAAGTTCTAACGGGTCTCAAAATGTTTATTAGAGTCTAATAAGTAAATAATAAAAGTATGACAGTAAACCAATAAAAGGTTTGTCTGTTATCGTTAAAAGAACTTAACTAAAACATTTGCACTATACATTAGTTATATAGGTCCTAAAAAGTGCCTTGTGAACTATATGGTGCCAAATGTGCAATTCACATTGCAAAAAATTCTAACGGGTCTCAAAATGTTTATTAGAGTCTAATAAGTAAATAATAAAAGTATAAAAGTTAACCAATAAAAGGTTTGTCTGTTATCGTTAAAAGAACTTAACTAAAAAATTTGCACTATACATTAGTTATATAGGTCCTAAAAAGTGCCTTGTGAACTATATGGTGCCAAATGTGCAATTCACATTGCAAAAAGTTCTAACGGGTCTCAAAATGTTTATAAGAGTCTAATAAGTAAATATTAAAAGTATAACAGTTAACCAATAAAAGGTTTGTCTGTTATCGTTAAAAGAACTTAACTAAAAAATTTGCACAATACATTAGTTATATAGGTCCTAAAAAGTGCCTTGTGAACTATATGGTGCCAAATGTGCAATTCACATTGCAAAAAGTTCTAACGGGTCTCAAAATGTTTATTAGAATCTAATAAGTAAATCATCAAAGTATATCAGTTAACCAATAAAAGGTTTGTCTGTTATCGTTAAAAGAACTTAACTAAAACATTTGCACTATACATTAGTTATATAGGTCCTAAAAAGTGCCTTGTGAACTATATGGTGCCAAATGTGCAATTCACATTGCAAAAATTTCTAACGGGTCTCAAAATGTTTATTAGAGTCTAATAAGTAAATAATAAAAGTATAACAGTTAACCAATAAAAGGTTTGTCTGTTATCGTTAAAAGAACTTAACTAAAACATTTGCACTATACATTAGTTATATAGGTCCTAAAAAGTGCCTTGTGAACTATATGGTGCCAAATGTGCAATTCACATTGCAAAAAGTTCTAACGGGTCTCAAAATGTTTATTAGAGTCTAATAAGTAAATAATAAAAGTATAACAGTTAACCAATAAAAGGTTTGTCCGTTATCGTTAAAAGAACTTAACTAAAAAATTTGCACTATACATTAGTTATATAGGTCCTAAAAAGTGCCTAGTGAACTATATGATGCCAAATGTGCAATTCACATTGCAAAAAGTTCTAACGGGTCTCAAAATGTTTATTAGAGTCTAATAAGTAAATAATAAAAGTATAACAGTTAACCAATAAAAGGTTTGTCTGTTATCGTTAAAAGAACTTAACTAAAACATTTGCACTATACATTAGTTATATAGGTCCTAAAAAGTGCCTTGTGAACTATATGGTGCCAAATGTGCAATTCACATTGCAAAAACTTTTAACGGGTCTCAAAATGTTTATTAGAGTCTAATAAGTAAATCATAAAAGTATAACAGTTAACCAATAAAAGGTTTGTCTGTTATCGTTAAAAGAACTTAACTAAAACATTTGCACTATACATTAGTTATATAGGTCCTAAAAAGTGCCTTGTGAACTATATGGTGCCAAATGTGCAATTCACATTGCAAAAAGTTCTAACGGGTCTCAAAATGTTTATTAGAGTCTAATAAGTAAATAATAAAAGTATAACAGTTAACCAATAAAAGGTTTGTCTGTTATCGTTAAAAGAACTTAACTAAAAAATTTGCACTATACATTAGTTATATAGGTCCTAAAAAGTGCCTTGTGAACTATATGGTGCCAAATGTGCAATTCACATTGCAAAAAGTTCTAACGGGTCTCAAAATGTTTATTAGAGTCTAATAAGTAAATATTAAAAGTATAACAGTTAACCAATAAAAGGTTTGTCTGTTATCGTTAAAAGAACTTAACTAAAAAATTTGCATTATACATTAGTTATATAGGTTCTAAAAAGTGCCTTGTGAACTATATGGTGCCAAATGTTTAATTTACATTGCAAAAAGTTCTAACGGGTCTCAAAATGTTTATTAGAGTCTAATAAGTAAATAATAAAAGTATAACAGTTAACCAATAAAAGGTTTGTCTGTTATCGTTAAAAGAACTTAACTAAAACATTTGCACTATACATTAGTTATATAGGTCCTAAAAAGTGCCTTGTGAACTATATGGTGCCAAATGTGCAATTCACATTGCAAAAAGTTCTAACGGGTCTCAAAATGTTTATTAGAGTCTAATAAGTAAATAATAAAAGTATAACAGTTAACCAATAAAAGGTTTGTCTGTTATCGTTAAAAGAACTTAACTAAAAAATTTGTACTATACATTAGTTATATAGGTCCTAAAAAGTGCCTTGTGAACTATATGGTGCCAAATGTGCAATTCACATTGCAAAAAGTTCTAACGGGTCTCAAAATGTTTATTAGAGTCTAATAAGTAAATAATAAAAGTATAACAGTTAACCAATAAAAGGTTTGTCTGTTATCGTTAAAAGAACTTAACTAAAAAATTTGCACTATACATTAGTTATATAGGTCCTAAAAAGTGCCTTGTGAACTATATGGTGCCAAATGTGCAATTCACATTGAAAAAAGTTCTAACGGGTCTCAAAATGTTTATTAGAGTCTAATAAGTAAATAATAAAAGTATAACAGTTAACCAATAAAAGGTTTGTCTGTTATCGTTAAAAGAACTTAACTAAAACATTTGCACTATACATTAGTTATATAGGTCCTAAAAAGTGCCTTGTGAACTATATGGTGCCAAATGTGCAATTCACATTGCAAAAAGTTCTAACGGGTCTCAAAATGTTTATTAGAGTCTAATAAGTAAATAATAAAAGTATGACAGTAAACCAATAAAAGGTTTGTCTGTTATCGTTAAAAGAACTTAACTAAAACATTTGCACTATACATTAGTTATATAGGTCCTAAAAAGTGCCTTGTGAACTATATGGTGCCAAATGTGCAATTCACATTGCAAAAAATTCTAACGGGTCTCAAAATGTTTATTAGAGTCTAATAAGTAAATAATAAAAGTATAAAAGTTAACCAATAAAAGGTTTGTCTGTTATCGTTAAAAGAACTTAACTAAAAAATTTGCACTATACATTAGTTATATAGGTCCTAAAAAGTGCCTTGTGAACTATATGGTGCCAAATGTGCAATTCACATTGCAAAAAGTTCTAACGGGTCTCAAAATGTTTATAAGAGTCTAATAAGTAAATAATAAAAGTATAACAGTTAACCAATATAAGGTTTGTCTGTTATCGTTAAAAGAACTTAACTAAAAAATTTGCACAATACAATATTAATATAGGTCCTAAAAAGTGCCTTGTGAACTATATGGTGCCAAATGTGCAATTCACATTGCAAAAAGTTCTAACGGGTCTCAAAATGTTTATTAGAGTCTAATAAGTAAATCATCAAAGTATAACAGTTAACCAATAAAAGGTTTGTCTGTTATCGTTAAAAGAACTTAACTAAAAAATTTGTACTATACATTAGTTATATAGGTCCTAAAAAGTGCCTTGTGAACTATATGGTGCCAAATGTGCAATTCACATTGCAAAAAGTTCTAACGGGTCTCAAAATGTTTATTAGAGTCTAATAAGTAAATAATAAAAGTATAACAGTTAACCAATAAAAGGTTTGTCTGTTATCGTTAAAAGAACTTAACTAAAAAATTTGCACTATACATTAGTTATATAGGTCCTAAAAAGTGCCTTGTGAACTATATGGTGCCAAATGTGCAATTCACATTGAAAAAAGTTCTAACGGGTCTCAAAATGTTTATTAGAGTCTAATAAGTAAATAATAAAAGTATGACAGTAAACCAATAAAAGGTTTGTCTGTTATCGTTAAAAGAACTTAACTAAAACATTTGCACTATACATTAGTTATATAGGTCCTAAAAAGTGCCTTGTGAACTATATGGTGCCAAATGTGCAATTCACATTGCAAAAAGTTCTAACGGGTTTCAAAATGTTTATTAGAGTCTAATAAGTAAATAATAAAAGTATAACAGTTAACCAATAAAAGGTTTGTCTGTTATCGTTAAAAGAACTTAACTAAAAAATTTGCACTATACATTAGTTATAAAGGTCCTAAAAATTGCCTTGTGAACTATATGGTGCCAAATGTGCAATTCACATTGCAAAAAGTTCTAACGGGTCTCAAAATGTTTATTAGAGTCTAATAAGTAAATAATAAAAGTATAACAGTTAACCAATAAAAGGTTTGTCTGTTATCGTTAAAAGAACTTAACTAAAAAATTTGCACTATACATTAGTTATATAGGTCCTAAAAAGTGCCTTGTGAACTATATGGTGCCAAATGTGCAATTCACATTGCAAAAAGTTCTAACGGGTCTCAAAATGTTTATTAGAGTCTAATAAGTAAATAATAAAAGTATAACAGTTAACCAATAAAAGGTTTGTCTGTTATCGTTAAAAGAACTTAAATCAAAAATTTGCACTATACATTAGTTATATAGGTCCTAAAAAGTGCCTTGTGAACTATATGGTGCCAAATGTGCACATCATATTGCAAAAAGTTCTAACGGGTCTCAAAATGTTTATTAGAGTCTAATAAGTAAATAATAAAAGTATAACAGTTAACCAATAAAAGGTTTGTCTGTTATCGTTAAAAGAATTTAACTAAAACATTTGCACTATACATTAGTTATATAGGTCCTAAAAAGTGCCTTGTGAACTATATGGTGCCAAATGTGCAATTCACATTGCAAAAAGTTCTAACGGGTCTCAAAATGTTTATTAGAGTCTAATAAGTAAATAATAAAAGTATAACAGTTAACCAATAAAAGGTTTGTCTGTTATCGTTAAAAGAACTTAACTAAAACATTTGCACTATACATTAGTTATATAGGTCCTAAAAAGTGCCTTGTGAACTATATGGTGCCAAATGTGCAATTCACATTGCAAAAAGTTCTAACGGGTCTCAAAATGTTTATTAGAGTCTAATAAGTAAATAATAAAAGTATAACAGTTAACCAATAAAAGGTTTGTCTGTTATCGTTAAAAGAACTTAACTAAAAAATTTGCACTATACATTAGTTATATAGGTCCTAAAAAGTGCCTTGTGAACTATATGATGCCAAATGTGCAATTCACATTGCAAAAAGTTCTAACAGGTCTCAAAATGTTTATTAGAGTCTAATAAGTAAATAATAAAAGTATAACAGTTAACCAATAAAAGGTTTGTCTGTTATCGTTAAAAGAACTTAACTAAAACATTTGCACTATACATTAGTTTTAAAGGTCCTAAAAAGTGCCTTGTGAACTATATGGTGCCAAATGTGCAATTCACATTGCAAAAAGTTCTAACGGGTCTCAAAATGTTTATTAGAGTCTAATAAGTAAATAATAAAAGTATAACAGTTAACCAATAAAAGGTTTGTCTGTTATCGTTAAAAGAATTTAACTAAAACATTTGCACTATACATTAGTTATATAGGTCCTAAAAAGTGCCTTGTGAACTATATGGTGCCAAATGTGCAATTCACATTGCAAAAAGTTCTAACGGGTCTTAAAATGTTTATTAGAGTCTAATAAGTAAATAATAAAAGTATAACAGTTAACCAATAAAAGGTTTGTCTGTTATCGTTAAAAGAACTTAACTAAAACATTTGCACTATACATTAGTTATATAGGTCCTAAAAAGTGCCTTGTGAACTATATGGTGCCAAATGTGCAATTCACATTGCAAAAAGTTCTAACGGGTCTCAAAATGTTTATAAGAGTCTAATAAGTAAATAATAAAAGTATAACAGTTAACCAATATAAGGTTTGTCTGTTATCGTTAAAAGAACTTAACTAAAAAATTTGCACAATACAATATTAATATAGGTCCTAAAAAGTGCCTTGTGAACTATATGGTGCCAAATGTGCAATTCACATTGCAAAAAGTTCTAACGGGTCTCAAAATGTTTATTAGAGTCTAATAAGTAAATCATCAAAGTATAACAGTTAACCAATAAAAGGTTTGTCTGTTATCGTTAAAAGAACTTAACTAAAAAATTTGTACTATACATTAGTTATATAGGTCCTAAAAAGTGCCTTGTGAACTATATGGTGCCAAATGTGCAATTCACATTGCAAAAAGTTCTAACGGGTCTCAAAATGTTTATTAGAGTCTAATAAGTAAATAATAAAAGTATAACAGTTAACCAATAAAAGGTTTGTCTGTTATCGTTAAAAGAACTTAACTAAAAAATTTGCACTATACATTAGTTATATAGGTCCTAAAAAGTGCCTTGTGAACTATATGGTGCCAAATGTGCAATTCACATTGAAAAAAGTTCTAACGGGTCTCAAAATGTTTATTAGAGTCTAATAAGTAAATAATAAAAGTATGACAGTAAACCAATAAAAGGTTTGTCTGTTATCGTTAAAAGAACTTAACTAAAACATTTGCACTATACATTAGTTATATAGGTCCTAAAAAGTGCCTTGTGAACTATATGGTGCCAAATGTGCAATTCACATTGCAAAAAGTTCTAACGGGTCTCAAAATGTTTATTAGAGTCTAATAAGTAAATAATAAAAGTATAACAGTTAACCAATAAAAGGTTTGTCTGTTATCGTTAAAAGAACTTAACTAAAAAATTTGCACTATACATTAGTTATATAGGTCCTAAAAATTGCCTTGTGAACTATATGGTGCCAAATGTGCAATTCACATTGCAAAAAGTTCTAACGGGTCTCAAAATGTTTATTAGAGTCTAATAAGTAAATAATAAAAGTATAACAGTTAACCAATAAAAGGTTTGTCTGTTATCGTTAAAAGAACTTAACTAAAAAATTTGCACTATACATTAGTTATATAGGTCCTAAAAAGTGCCTAGTGAACTATATGGTGCCAAATGTGCAATTCACATTGCAAAAAGTTCTAACGGGTCTCAAAATGTTTATTAGAGTCTAATAAGTAAATAATAAAAGTATAACAGTTAACCAATAAAAGGTTTGTCTGTTATCGTTAAAAGAACTTAAATCAAAAATTTGCACTATACATTAGTTATATAGGTCCTAAAAAGTGCCTTGTGAACTATATGGTGCCAAATGTGCACATCATATTGCAAAAAGTTCTAACGGGTCTCAAAATGTTTATTAGAGTCTAATAAGTAAATAATAAAAGTATAACAGTTAACCAATAAAAGGTTTGTCTGTTATCGTTAAAAGAACTTAACTAAAAAATTTGCACTATACATTAGTTATATAGGTCCTAAAAAGTGCCTTGTGAACTATATGGTGCCAAATGTGCAATTCACATTGCAAAAAGTTCTAACGGGTCTCAAAATGTTTATAAGAGTCTAATAAGTAAATAATAAAAGTATAACAGTTAACCAATAAAAGGTTTGTCTGTTATCGTTAAAAGAACTTAACTAAAAAATTTGCACAATACATTAGTTATATAGGTCCTAAAAAGTGCCTTGTGAACTATATGGTGCCAAATGTGCAATTCACATTGCAAAAAGTTCTAACGGGTCTCAAAATGTTTATTAGAGTCTAATAAGTAAATAATAAAAGTATAACAGTTAACCAATAAAAGGTTTGTCTGTTATCGTTAAAAGAACTTAACTAAAAAATTTGCACTATACATTAGTTATATAGGTCCTAAAAATTGCCTTGTGAACTATATGGTGCCAAATGTGCAATTCACATTGCAAAAAGTTCTAACGGGTCTCAAAATGTTTATTAGAGTCTAATAAGTAAATAATAAAAGTATAACAGTTAACCAATAAAAGGTTTGTCTGTTATCGTTAAAAGAACTTAACTAAAACATTTGCACTATACATTAGTTATATAGGTCCTAAAAAGTGCCTTGTGAACTATATGGTGCCAAATGTGCAATTCACATTGCAAAAAGTTTTAACGGGTCTCAAAATGTTTATTAGAGTCTAATAAGTAAATAATAAAAGTATAACAGTTAACCAATAAAAGGTTTGTCTGTTATCGTTAAAAGAACTTAACTAAAACATTTGCACTATACATTAGTTATATAGGTCCTAAAAAGTGCCTTGTGAACTATATGGTGCCAAATGTGCAATTCACATTGCAAAAAGTTCTAACGGGTCTCAAAATGTTTATTAGAGTCTAATAAGTAAATAATAAAAGTATAACAGTTAACCAATAAAAGGTTTGTCTGTTATCGTTAAAAGAACTTAACTAAAAAATTTGCACTATACATTAGTTATATAGGTCCTAAAAAGTGCCTTGTGAACTATATGATGCCAAATGTGCAATTCACATTGCAAAAAGTTCTAACAGGTCTCAAAATGTTTATTAGAGTCTAATAAGTAAATAATAAAAGTATAACAGTTAACCAATAAAAGGTTTGTCTGTTATCGTTAAAAGAACTTAACTAAAACATTTGCACTATACATTAGTTTTAAAGGTCCTAAAAAGTGCCTTGTGAACTATATGGTGCCAAATGTGCAATTCACATTGCAAAAAGTTCTAACGGGTCTCAAAATGTTTATTAGAGTCTAATAAGTAAATAATAAAAGTATAACAGTTAACCAATAAAAGGTTTGTCTGTTATCGTTAAAAGAACTTAACTAAAACATTTGCACTATACATTAGTTATATAGGTCCTAAAAAGTGCCTTGTGAACTATATGGTGCCAAATGTGCAATTCACATTGCAAAAAGTTCTAACGGGTCTCAAAATGTTTATTAGAGTCAAATAAGTAAATAATAAAAGTATAACAGTTAACCAATAAAAGGTTTGTCTGTTATCGTTAAAAGAATTTAACTAAAACATTTGCACTATACATTAGTTATATAGGTCCTAAAAAGTGCCTTGTGAACTATATGGTGCCAAATGTGCAATTCACATTGCAAAAAGTTCTAACGGGTCTCAAAATGTTTATTAGAGTCTAATAAGTAAATAATAAAAGTATGACAGTAAACCAATAAAAGGTTTGTCTGTTATCGTTAAAAGAACTTAACTAAAACATTTGCACTATACATTAGTTATATAGGTCCTAAAAAGTGCCTTGTGAACTATATGGTGCCAAATGTGCAATTCACATTGCAAAAAGTTCTAACGGGTCTCAAAATGTTTATTAGAGTCTAATAAGTAAATAATAAAAGTATAAAAGTTAACCAATAAAAGGTTTGTCTGTTATCGTTAAAAGAACTTAACTAAAAAATTTGCACTATACATTAGTTATATAGGTCCTAAAAAGTGCCTTGTGAACTATATGGTGCCAAATGTGCAATTCACATTGCAAAAAGTTCTAACGGGTCTCAAAATGTTTATAAGAGTCTAATAAGTAAATAATAAAAGTATAACAGTTAACCAATAAAAGGTTTGTCTGTTATCGTTAAAAGAACTTAACTAAAAAATTTGCACAATACAATATTAATATAGGTCCTAAAAAGTGCCTTGTGAACTATATGGTGCCAAATGTGCAATTCACATTGCAAAAAGTTCTAACGGGTCTCAAAATGTTTATTAGAGTCTAATAAGTAAATCATCAAAGTATAACAGTTAACCAATAAAAGGTTTGTCTGTTATCGTTAAAAGAACTTAACTAAAAAATTTGTACTATACATTAGTTATATAGGTCCTAAAAAGTGCCTTGTGAACTATATGGTGCCAAATGTGCAATTCACATTGCAAAAAGTTCTAACGGGTCTCAAAATGTTTATTAGAGTCTAATAAGTAAATAATAAAAGTATAACAGTTAACCAATAAAAGGTTTGTCTGTTATCGTTAAAAGAACTTAACTAAAAAATTTGCACTATACATTAGTTATATAGGTCCTAAAAATTGCCTTGTGAACTATATGGTGCCAAATGTGCAATTCACATTGCAAAAAGTTCTAACGGGTCTCAAAATGTTTATTAGAGTCTAATAAGTAAATAATAAAAGTATAACAGTTAACCAATAAAAGGTTTGTCTGTTATCGTTAAAAGAACTTAACTAAAAAATTTGCACTATACATTAGTTATATAGGTCCTAAAAAGTGCCTTGTGAACTATATGGTGCCAAATGTGCAATTCACATTGCAAAAAGTTCTAACGGGTCTCAAAATGTTTATTAGAGTCTAATAAGTAAATAATAAAAGTATAACAGTTAACCAATAAAAGGTTTGTCTGTTATCGTTAAAAGAACTTAAATCAAAAATTTGCACTATACATTAGTTATATAGGTCCTAAAAAGTGCCTTGTGAACTATATGGTGCCAAATGTGCAATTCATATTGCAAAAAGTTCTAACGGGTCTAAAAATGTTTATTAGAGTCTAATAAGTAAATAATAAAAGTATAACAGTTAACCAATAAAAGGTTTGTCTGTTATCGTTAAAAAAATTTAACTAAAACATTTGCACTATACATTAGTTATATAGGTCCTAAAAAGTGCCTTGTGAACTATATGGTGCCAAATGTGCAATTCACATTGCAAAAAGTTCTAACGGGTCTCAAAATGTTTATTAGAGTCTAATAAGTAAATAATAAAAGTATAACAGTTAACCAATAAAAGGTTTGTCTGTTATCGTTAAAAGAACTTAACTAAAACATTTGCACTATACATTAGTTATATAGGTCCTAAAAAGTGCCTTGTGAACTATATGGTGCCAAATGTGCAATTCACATTGCAAAAAGTTCTAACGGGTCTCAAAATGTTTATTAGAGTCTAATAAGTAAATAATAAAAGTATAACAGTTAACCAATAAAAGGTTTGTCTGTTATCGTTAAAAGAATTTAACTAAAACATTTGCACTATACATTAGTTATATAGGTCCTAAAAAGTGCCTTGTGAACTATATGGTGCCAAATGTGCAATTCACATTGCAAAAAGTTCTAACGGGTCTCAAAATGTTTATTAGAGTCTAATAAGTAAATAATAAAAGTATAACAGTTAACCAATAAAAGGTTTGTCTGTTATCGTTAAAAGAACTTAACTAAAACATTTGCACTATACATTAGTTTTAAAGGTCCTAAAAAGTGCCTTGTGAACTATATGGTGCCAAATGTGCAATTCACATTGCAAAAAGTTCTAACGGGTCTCAAAATGTTTATTAGAGTCTAATAAGTAAATAATAAAAGTATAACAGTTAACCAATAAAAGGTTTGTCTGTTATCGTTAAAAGAACTTAACTAAAACATTTGCACTATACATTAGTTATATAGGTCCTAAAAAGTGCCTTGTGAACTATATGGTGCCAAATGTGCAATTCACATTGCAAAAAGTTCTAACGGGTCTCAAAAGGTTTATTAGAGTCAAATAAGTAAATAATAAAAGTATAACAGTTAACCAATAAAAGGTTTGTCTGTTATCGTTAAAAGAATTTAACTAAAACATTTGCACTATACATTAGTTATATAGGTCCTAAAAAGTGCCTTGTGAACTATATGGTGCCAAATGTGCAATTCACATTGCAAAAAGTTCTAACGGGTCTCAAAATGTTTATTAGAGTCTAATAAGTAAATAATAAAAGTATAACAGTTAACCAATAAAAGGTTTGTTTGTTATCGTTAAAAGAACTTAACTAAAACATTTGCACTATACATTAGTTATATAGGTCCTAAAAAGTGCCTTGTGAACTATATGGTGCCAAATGTGCAATTCACATTGCAAAAAGTTTTAACGGGTCTCAAAATGTTTATTAGAGTCTAATAAGTAAATAATAAAAGTATAACAGTTAACCAATAAAAGGTTTGTCTGTTATCGTTAAAAGAACTTAACTAAAACATTTGCACTATACATTAGTTATATAGGTCCTAAAAAGTGCCTTGTGAACTAAATGGTGCCAAATGTGCAATTCACATTGCAAAAAGTTTTAACGGGTCTCAAAATGTTTATTAGAGTCTAATAAGTAAATAATAAAAGTATAACAGTTAACCAATAAAAGGTTTGTCTGTTATCGTTAAAAGAACTTAACTAAAAAATTTGCACTATACATTAGTTATATAGGTCCTAAAAAGTGCCTTGTGAATTAAATGGTGCCAAATGTGCAATTCACATTGCAAAAAGTTCTAACGGGTCTCAAAATGTTTATTAGAGTCTAATAAGTAAATAATAAAAGTATAACAGTTAACCAATAAAAGGTTTGTCTGTTATCGTTAAAAGAACTCAACTAAAACATTTGCACTATACATTAGTTATATAGGTCCTAAAAAGTGCCTTGTGAACTATATGGTGCCAAATGTGCAATTCACATTGCAAAAAGTTCTAACGGGTCTCAAAATGTTTATTAGAGTCTAATAAGTAAATAATAAAAGTATAACAGTTAACCAATAAAAGGTTTGTCTGTTATCGTTAAAAGAACTTAACTAAAAAATTTGCACTATACATTAGTTATATAGGTCCTAAAAAGTGCCTTGTGAACTATATGATGCCAAATGTGCAATTCACATTGCAAAAAGTTCTAACAGGTCTCAAAATGTTTATAAGAGTCTAATAAGTAAATAATAAAAGTATAACAGTTAACCAATAAAAGGTTTGTCTGTTATCGTTAAAAGAACTTAACTAAAACATTTGCACTATACATTAGTTTTAAAGGTCCTAAAAAGTGCCTTGTGAACTATATGGTGCCAAATGTGCAATTCACATTGCAAAAAGTTCTAACGGGTCTCAAAATGTTTATTAGAGTCTAATAAGTAAATAATAAAAGTATAACAGTTAACCAATAAAAGGTTTGTCTGTTATCGTTAAAAGAACTTAACTAAAACATTTGCACTATATATTAGTTATATAGGTCCTAAAAAGTGCCTTGTGAACTATATGGTGCCAAATGTGCAATTCACATTGCAAAAAGTTCTAACGGGTCTCAAAATGTTTATTAGAGTCAAATAAGTAAATAATAAAAGTATAACAGTTAACCAATAAAAGGTTTGTCTGTTATCGTTAAAAGAATTTAACTAAAACATTTGCACTATACATTAGTTATATAGGTCCTAAAAAGTGCCTTGTGGACTATATGGTGCCAAATGTGCAATTCACATTGCAAAAAGTTCTAACGGGTCTCAAACTGTTTATTAGAGTCTAATAAGTAAATAATAAAAGTATAACAGTTAACCAATAAAAGGTTTGTCTGTTATCGTTAAAAGAACTTAACTAAAACATTTGCACTATACATTAGTTATATAGGTCCTAAAAAGTGCCTTGTGAACTATATGGTGCCAAATGTGCAATTCACATTGCAAAAAGTTCTAACGGGTCTCAAAATGTTTATTAGAGTCTAATAAGTAAATAATAAAAGTATAACAGTTAACCAATAAAAGGTTTGTTTGTTATCGTTAAAAGAACTTAACTAAAACATTTGCACTATACATTAGTTATATAGGTCCTAAAAAGTGCCTTGTGAACTATATGGTGCCAAATGTGCAATTCACATTGCAAAACGTTTTAACGGGTCTCAAAATGTTTATTAGAGTCTAATAAGTAAATAATAAAAGTATAACAGTTAACCAATAAAAGGTTTGTCTGTTATCGTTAAAAGAACTTAACTAAAACATTTGCACTATACATTAGTTATATAGGTCCTAAAAAGTGCCTTGTGAACTAAATGGTGCCAAATGTGCAATTCACATTGCAAAAAGTTTTAACGGGTCTCAAAATGTTTATTAGAGTCTAATAAGTAAATAATAAAAGTATAACAGTTAACCAATAAAAGGTTTGTCTGTTATCGTTAAAAGAACTTAACTAAAAAATTTGCACTATACATTAGTTATATAGGTCCTAAAAAGTGCCTTGTGAACTAAATGGTGCCAAATGTGCAATTCACATTGCAAAAAGTTCTAACGGGTCTCAAAGTGTTTATTAGAGTCTAATAAGTAAATAATAAAAGTATAACAGTTAACCAATAAAAGGTTTGTCTGTTATCGTTAAAAGAACTTAACTAAAAAATTTGCACTATACATTAGTTATATAGGTCCTAAAAAGTGCCTTGTGAACTATATGGTGCCAAATGTGCAATTCATATTGCAAAAAGTTCTAACGGGTCTCAAAATGTTTATTAGAGTCTAATAAATAAATAATAAAAGTATAACAGTTAACCAATAAAAGGTTTGTCTGTTATCGTTAAAAGAACTTAACTAAAAAAATTGCACTATACATTAGTTATATAGGTCCTAAAAAGTGCCTAGTGAACTATATGATGCCAAATGTGCAATTCACATTGCAAAAAGTTCTAACAGGTCTCAAAATGTTTATTAGAGTCTAATAAGTAAATAATAAAAGTATAAGAGTTAACCAACAAACGGTTTGTCTGTTATGGTTAAAAGAACTTAACTAAAAAATTTGCTCTATACATTAGTTATATAGGTCCTAAAAAGTGCCTTGTGAACTATATGGTGCCAAATGTGCAATTCATATTGCAAAAAGTTCTAACGGGTCTCAAAATGTTTATTAGAGTCTAATAAGTAAATAATAAAAGTATAACAGTTAACCAATAAAAGGTTTGTCTGTTATCGTTAAAAGAACTTAACTAAAACATTTGCACTATACATTAGTTATATAGGTCCTAAAAAGTGCCTTGTGAACTATATGGTGCCAAATGTGCAATTCAAATTGCAAAAAGTTCTAACGGGTCTCAAAATGTTTATTAGAGTCTAATAAGTAAATAATAAAAGTATAACAGTTAACCAATAAACGGTTTGTCTGTTATCGTTAAAAGAACTTAACTAAAAAATTTGCACTATACATTAGTTATATAGGTCCTAAAAAGTGCCTTGTGAACTATATGGTGCCAAATGTGCAATTCGCATTGCAAAAAGTTCTAACGGGTCTCAAAATGTTTACTAGAGTCTAATAAGTAAATAATAAAAGTATAACAGTTAACCAATAAAAGGTTTGTCTGTTATCGTTAAAAGAACTTAACTAAAAAATTTGCACTATACATTAGTTATATAGGTCCTAAAAAGTGCCTTGTGAACTATATGGTGCCAAATGTGCAATTCACATTGCAAAAAGTTCTAACGGGTCTCAAAATGTTTATTAGAGTCTAATAAGTAAATAATAAAAGTATAACAGTTAACCAATAAAAGGTTTGTCTGTTATCGTTAAAAGAACTTAACTAAAAAATTTGCACTATACATTAGTTATATAGGTCCTAAAAAGTGCCTTGTGAACTATATGGTGCCAAATGTGCAATTCACATTGTAAAAAGTTCTAACGGGTCTCAAAATGTTTATTAGAGTCTAATAAGTAAATAATAAAAGTATAACATTTAACCAATAGAAGGTTTGTCTGTTATTAGAGTCTAATAAGTAAATAATAAAAGTATAACAGTTAACCAATAAAAGGTTTGTCTGTTATCGTTAAAAGAACTTAACTAAAACATTTGCACTATACATTAGTTATATAGGTCCTAAAAAGTGCCTTGTGAACTATATGGTGCCAAATGTGCAATTCATATTGCAAAAAGTTCTAACGGGTCTCAAAATGTTTATTAGAGTCTAATAAGTAAATAATAAAAGTATAACAGTTAACCAATAAAAGTTTTGTCTGTTATCGTTAAAAGAACTTAACTAAAACATTTGCACTATACATTAGTTATATAGGTCTAAAAAAGTGCCTTGTGAACTATATGGTGCCAAATGTGCAATTCACATTGCAAAAAGTTCTAACGGGTCTCAAAATGTTTATTAGAGTCTAATAAGTAAATAATAAAAGTATAACAGTAAACCAATAAAAGGTTTGTCTGTTATCGTTAAAAGAACTTAACTAAAAAATTTGCACTATACATTAGTTATATAGGTCCTAAAAAGTGCCTTGTGAACTATATGATGCCAAATGTGCAATTCACATTGCAAAAAGTTCTAACGGGTCTCAAAATGTTTATTAGAATCTAATAAGTAAATAATAAAAGTATAACAGTTAACCAATAAAAGGTTTGTCCGTTATCGTTAAAAGAACTTAATTAAAACATTTGCACTATACATTAGTTATATAGGTCCTAAAAAGTGCCTTGTGAACTATATGGTGCCAAATGTGCAATTCACATTGCAAAAAGTTCTAACGGGTCTCAAAATGTTTATTAGAGTCTAATAAGTAAATAATAAAAGTATAACAGTAAACCAATAAAAGGTTTGTCTGTTATCGTTAAAAGAACTTAACTAAAACATTTGCACTATACATTAGTTATATAGGTCCTAAAAAGTGCCTTGTGAACTATATGGTGCCAAATGTGCAATTCACATTGCAAAAAGTTCTAACGGGTCTCAAAATGTTTATTAGAGTCTAATAAGTAAATAATAAAAGTATAACAGTTAACCAATAAAAGGTTTGTCTGTTATCGTTAAAAGAACTTAACCAAAACATTTGCACTATACATTAGTTATATAGGTCCTAAAAAGTGCCTTGTGAACTATATGGTGCCAAATGTGCAATTCACATTGCAAAAAGTTCTAACGGGTCTCAAAATGTTTATTAGAGTCTAATAAGTAAATAATAAAAGTATAACAGTTAACCAATAAAAGGTTTGTCTGTTATCGTTAAAAGAACTTAACTAAAAAATATGCACTATACATTAGTTATATAGGTCCTAAAAAGTGCCTTGTGAACTATATGGTGCCAAATGTGCAATTCACATTGCAAAAAGTTCTAACGGGTCTCAAAATGTTTATTAGAGTCTAATAAGTAAATAATAAAAGTATAACAGTTAACCAATAAAAGGTTTGTCTGTTATCGTTAAAAGAACTTAACTAAAAAATTTGCACTATACATTAGTTATATAGGTCCTAAAAAGTGCCTTGTGAACTATATGGTGCCAAATGTTTAATTCACATTGCAAAAAGTTCTAACGGGTCTCAAAATGTTTATTAGAGTCTAATAAGTAAATCATAAAAGTATAACAGTTAACCAATAAAAGGTTTGTCTGTTATCGTTAAAAGAACTTAACTAAAAAATTTGCACTATACATTAGTTATATAGGTCCTAAAAAGTGCCTTGTGAACTATATGGTGCCAAATGTGCAATTCATATTGCAAAACGTTCTAACGGGTCTCAAAATGTTTATTAGAGTCTAATAAGTAAATAATAAAAGTATAACAGTTAACCAATAGAAGGTTTGTCTGTTATCGTTAAAAGAACTTAACTAAAACATTTGCACTGTACATTAGTTATATAGGTCCTAAAAAGTGCCTTGTGAACTATATGGTGCCAAATGTGCAATTCACATTGCAAAAAGTTCTAACGGGTCTCAAAATGTTTATTAGAGTCTAATAAGTAAATAATAAAAGTATAACAGTAAACCAATTAAAGGTTTGTGTGTTATCGTTAAAAGAACTTAACTAAAAATTTTGCACTATACATTAGTTATATAGGTCCTAAAAAGTGCCTTGTGAACTATATGATGCCAAATGTGCAATTCACATTGCAAAACGTTCTAACGGGTCTCAAAATGTTTATTAGAGTCTAATAAGTAAATAATAAAAGTATAACAGTTAACCAATAAAAAGTTTCTCTGTTATCGTTAAAAGAACTTAACTAAAACATTTGCACTATACATTAGTTATATAGGTCCTAAAAAGTGCCTTGTGAACTATATGGTGCCAAATGTGCAATTCACATTGCAAAAAGTTCTAACGGGTCTCAAAATGTTTATTAGAGTCTAATAAGTAAATAATAAAAGTATAACATTTAACCAATAAAAGGTTTGTCTGTTATCGTTAAAAGAACTTAACTAAAAAATTTGCACTATACATTAGTTATATAGGTCCTAAAAAGTGCCTTGTGAACTATATGGTGCCAAATGTTTAATTCACATTGCAAAAAGTTCTAACGGGTCTCAAAATGTTTATTAGAGTCTAATAAGTAAATAATAAAAGTATAACAGTTAACCAATAAAAGGTTTGTCTGTTATCGTTAAAAGAACTTAACTAAAAAATTTGCACTATACATTAGTTATATAGGTCCTAAAAAGTGCCTTGTGAACTATATGGTGCCAAATGTGCAATTCACATTGCAAAAAGTTCTAACGGGTCTCAAAATGTTTATTAGAGTCTAATAAGTAAATAATAAAAGTATAACAGTTAACCAATAAAAAGTTTGTCTGTTATCGTTAAAAGAACTTAACTAAAAAATTTGCACTATACATTAGTTATATAGGTCCTAAAAAGTGCCTTGTGAACTATATGGTGCCAAATGTGCAATTCACATTGCAAAAAGTTCTAACGGGTCTCAAAATGTTTATTAGAGTCTAATAAGTAAATAATAAAAGTATAACAGTTAACCAATAAAAGGTTTGTCTGTTATCGTTAAAAGAACTTAACTAAAACATTTGCACTATACATTAGTTATATAGGTCCTAAAAAGTGCCTTGTGAACTATATGGTGCCAAATGTGCAATTCACATTGCAAAAAGTTCTAACGGGTCTCAAAATGTTTATTAGAGTCTAATAAGTAAATAATAAAAGTATAACAGTTAACCAATAAAAGGTTTGTCTGTTATCGTTAAAAGAACTTAACTAAAAAATTTGCACTATACATTAGTTATATAGGTCCTAAAAAGTGCCTTGTGAACTATATGGTGCCAAATGTTTAATTCACATTGCAAAAAGTTCTAACGGGTCTCAAAATGTTTATTAGAGTCTAATAAGTAAATAATAAAAGTATAACAGTTAACCAATAAAAGGTTTGTCTGTTATCGTTAAAAGAACTTAACTAAAAAATTTGCACTATACATTAGTTATATAGGTCCTAAAAAGTGCCTTGTGAACTATATGGTGCCAAATGTGCAATTCACATTGCAAAAAGTTCTAACGGGTCTCAAAATGTTTATTAGAGTCTAATAAGTAAATAATAAAAGTATAACAGTAAACCAATTAAAGGTTTGTCTGTTATCGTTAAAAGAACTTAACTAAAAAATTTGCACTATACATTAGTTATATAGGTCCTAAAAAGTGCCTTGTGAACTATATGATGCCAAATGTGCAATTCACATTGCAAAACGTTCTAACGGGTCTCAAAATGTTTATTAGAGTCTAATAAGTAAATAATAAAAGTATAACAGTTAACCAATAAAAGGTTTCTCTGTTATCGTTAAAAGAACTTAACTAAAACATTTGCACTATACATTAGTTATATAGGTCCTAAAAAGTGCCTTGTGAACTATATGGTGCCAAATGTGCAATTCACATTGCAAAAAGTTCTAACGGGTCTCAAAATGTTTATTAGAGTCTAATAAGTAAATAATAAAAGTATAACAGTTAACCAATAAAAGGTTTGTCTGTTATCGTTAAAAGAACTTAACTAAAACATTTGCACTATACATTAGTTATATAGGTCCTAAAAAGTGCCTTGTGAACTATATGGTGCCAAATGTGCAATTCACATTGCAAAAAGTTCTAACGGGTCTCAAAATGTTTATTAGAATCTAATAAGTAAATAATAAAAGTATAACAGTTAACCAATAAAAGGTTTGTCTGTTATCGTTAAAAGAACTTAACTAAAAAATTTGCACTATACATTAGTTATATAGGTCCTAAAAAGTGCCTTGTGAACTATATGGTGCCAAATGTTTAATTCACATTGCAAAAAGTTCTAACGGGTCTCAAAATGTTTATTAGAGTCTAATAAGTAAATAATAAAAGTATAACAGTTAACCAATAAAAGGTTTGTCTGTTATCGTTAAAAGAACTTAACTAAAACATTTGCACTATACATTAGTTATATAGGTCCTAAAAAGTGCCTTGTGAACTATATGGTGCCAAATGTGCAATTCACATTGCAAAAAGTTCTAACGGGTCTCAAAATGTTTATTAGAGTCTAATAAGTAAATAATAAAAGTATAACAGTTAACCAATAAAAAGTTTGTCTGTTATCGTTAAAAGAACTTAACTAAAACATTTGCACTATACATTAGTTATATAAGTCCTAAAAAGTGCCTTGTGAACTATATGGTGCCAAATGTGCAATTCACATTGCAAAAAGTTCTAACGGGTCTCAAAATGTTTATTAGAGTCTAATAAGTAAATAATAAAAGTATAACAGTTAACCAATAAAAGGTTTGTCTGTTATCGTTAAAAGAACTTAACTAAAACATTTGCACTATACATTAGTTATATAGGTCCTAAAAAGTGCCTTGTGAACTATATGGTGCCAAATGTGCAATTCACATTGCAAAAAGTTCTAACGGGTCTCAAAATGTTTATTAGAGTCTAATAAGTAAATAATAAAAGTATAACAGTAAACCAATAAAAGGTTTGTCTGTTATCGTTAAAAGAACTTAACTAAAACATTTGCACTATACATTAGTTATATAGGTCCTAAAAAGTGCCTTGTGAACTATATGGTGCCAAATGTGCAATTCACATTGCAAAAAGTTCTAACGGGTCTCAAAATGTTTATTAGAGTCTAATAAGTAAATAATAAAAGTATAACAGTTAACCAATAAAAGGTTTGTCTGTTATCGTTAAAAGAACTTAACCAAAACATTTGCACTATACATTAGTTATATAGGTCCTAAAAAGTGCCTTGTGAACTATATGGTGCCAAATGTGCAATTCACATTGCAAAAAGTTCTAACGGGTCTCAAAATGTTTATTAGAGTCTAATAAGTAAATAATAAAAGTATAACAGTTAACCAATAAAAGGTTTGTCTGTTATCGTTAAAAGAACTTAACTAAAAAATTTGCACTATACATTAGTTATATAGGTCCTAAAAAGTGCCTTGTGAACTATATGGTGCCAAATGTGCAATTCACATTGCAAAAAGTTCTAACGGGTCTCAAAATGTTTATTAGAGTCTAATAAGTAAATAATAAAAGTATAACAGTTAACCAATAAAAGGTTTCTCTGTTATCGTTAAAAGAACTTAACCAAAACATTTGCACTATACATTAGTTATATAGGTCCTAAAAAGTGCCTTGTGAACTATATGGTGCCAAATGTGCAATTCACATTGCAAAAAGTTCTAACGGGTCTCAAAATGTTTATTAGAGTCTAATAAGTAAATAATAAAAGTATAACAGTTAACCAATAAAAGGTTTGTCTGTTATCGTTAAAAGAACTTAACTAAAAAATTTGCACTATACATTAGTTATATAGGTCCTAAAAAGTGCCTTGTGAACTATATGGTGCCAAATGTGCAATTCACATTGCAAAAAGTTCTAACGGGTCTCAAAATGTTTATTAGAGTCTAATAAGTAAATAATAAAAGTATAACAGTTAACCAATAAAAGGTTTGTCTGTTATCGTTAAAAGAACTTAACTAAAAAATTTGCACTATACATTAGTTATATAGGTCCTAAAAAGTGCCTTGTGAACTATATGGTGCCAAATGTGCAATTCACATTGCAAAAAGTTCTAACGGGTCTCAAAATGTTTATTAGAGTCTAATAAGTAAATAATAAAAGTATAACAGTAAACCAATTAAAGGTTTGTCTGTTATCGTTAAAAGAACTTAACTAAAAAATTTGCACTATACATTAGTTATATAGGTCCTAAAAAGTGCCTTGTGAACTATATGATGCCAAATGTGCAATTCACATTGCAAAACGTTCTAACGGGTCTCAAAATGTTTATTAGAGTCTAATAAGTAAATAATAAAAGTATAACAGTTAACCAATAAAAGGTTTCTCTGTTATCGTTAAAAGAACTTAACTAAAACATTTGCACTATACATTAGTTATATAGGTCCTAAAAAGTGCCTTGTGAACTATATGGTGCCAAATGTGCAATTCACATTGCAAAAAGTTCTAACGGGTCTCAAAATGTTTATTAGAGTCTAATAAGTAAATAATAAAAGTATAACAGTTAACCAATAAAAGGTTTGTCTGTTATCGTTAAAAGAACTTAACTAAAACATTTGCACTATACATTAGTTATATAGGTCCTAAAAAGTGCCTTGTGAACTATATGGTGCCAAATGTGCAATTCACATTGCAAAAAGTTCTAACGGGTCTCAAAATGTTTATTAGAATCTAATAAGTAAATAATAAAAGTATAACAGTTAACCAATAAAAGGTTTGTCTGTTATCGTTAAAAGAACTTAACTAAAAAATTTGCACTATACATTAGTTATATAGGTCCTAAAAAGTGCCTTGTGAACTATATGGTGCCAAATGTTTAATTCACATTGCAAAAAGTTCTAACGGGTCTCAAAATGTTTATTAGAGTCTAATAAGTAAATAATAAAAGTATAACAGTTAACCAATAAAAGGTTTGTCTGTTATCGTTAAAAGAACTTAACTAAAACATTTGCACTATACATTAGTTATATAGGTCCTAAAAAGTGCCTTGTGAACTATATGGTGCCAAATGTGCAATTCACATTGCAAAAAGTTCTAACGGGTCTCAAAATGTTTATTAGAGTCTAATAAGTAAATAATAAAAGTATAACAGTTAACCAATAAAAAGTTTGTCTGTTATCGTTAAAAGAACTTAACTAAAACATTTGCACTATACATTAGTTATATAAGTCCTAAAAAGTGCCTTGTGAACTATATGGTGCCAAATGTGCAATTCACATTGCAAAAAGTTCTAACGGGTCTCAAAATGTTTATTAGAGTCTAATAAGTAAATAATAAAAGTATAACAGTTAACCAATAAAAGGTTTGTCTGTTATCGTTAAAAGAACTTAACTAAAACATTTGCACTATACATTAGTTATATAGGTCCTAAAAAGTGCCTTGTGAACTATATGGTGCCAAATGTGCAATTCACATTGCAAAAAGTTCTAACGGGTCTCAAAATGTTTATTAGAGTCTAATAAGTAAATAATAAAAGTATAACAGTAAACCAATAAAAGGTTTGTCTGTTATCGTTAAAAGAACTTAACTAAAACATTTGCACTATACATTAGTTATATAGGTCCTAAAAAGTGCCTTGTGAACTATATGGTGCCAAATGTGCAATTCACATTGCAAAAAGTTCTAACGGGTCTCAAAATGTTTATTAGAGTCTAATAAGTAAATAATAAAAGTATAACAGTTAACCAATAAAAGGTTTGTCTGTTATCGTTAAAAGAACTTAACCAAAACATTTGCACTATACATTAGTTATATAGGTCCTAAAAAGTGCCTTGTGAACTATATGGTGCCAAATGTGCAATTCACATTGCAAAAAGTTCTAACGGGTCTCAAAATGTTTATTAGAGTCTAATAAGTAAATAATAAAAGTATAACAGTTAACCAATAAAAGGTTTGTCTGTTATCGTTAAAAGAACTTAACTAAAAAATTTGCACTATACATTAGTTATATAGGTCCTAAAAAGTGCCTTGTGAACTATATGGTGCCAAATGTGCAATTCACATTGCAAAAAGTTCTAACGGGTCTCAAAATGTTTATTAGAGTCTAATAAGTAAATAATAAAAGTATAACAGTTAACCAATAAAAGGTTTCTCTGTTATCGTTAAAAGAACTTAACCAAAACATTTGCACTATACATTAGTTATATAGGTCCTAAAAAGTGCCTTGTGAACTATATGGTGCCAAATGTGCAATTCACATTGCAAAAAGTTCTAACGGGTCTCAAAATGTTTATTAGAGTCTAATAAGTAAATAATAAAAGTATAACAGTTAACCAATAAAAGGTTTGTCTGTTATCGTTAAAAGAACTTAACTAAAAAATTTGCACTATACATTAGTTATATAGGTCCTAAAAAGTGCCTTGTGAACTATATGGTGCCAAATGTGCAATTCACATTGCAAAAAGTTCTAACGGGTCTCAAAATGTTTATTAGAGTCTAATAAGTAAATAATAAAAGTATAACAGTTAACCAATAAAAGGTTTGTCTGTTATCGTTAAAAGAACTTAACTAAAAAATTTGCACTATACATTAGTTATATAGGTCCTAAAAAGTGCCTTGTGAACTATATGGTGCCAAATGTTTAATTCACATTGCAAAAAGTTCTAACGGGTCTCAAAATGTTTATTAGAGTCTAATAAGTAAATCATAAAAGTATAACAGTTAACCAATAAAAGGTTTGTCTGTTATCGTTAAAAGAACTTAACTAAAAAATTTGCACTATACATTAGTTATATAGGTCCTAAAAAGTGCCTTGTGAACTATATGGTGCCAAATGTGCAATTCATATTGCAAAACGTTCTAACGGGTCTCAAAATGTTTATTAGAGTCTAATAAGTAAATAATAAAAGTATAACAGTTAACCAATAGAAGGTTTGTCTGTTATCGTTAAAAGAACTTAACTAAAACATTTGCACTGTACATTAGTTATATAGGTCCTAAAAAGTGCCTTGTGAACTATATGGTGCCAAATGTGCAATTCACATTGCAAAAAGTTCTAACGGGTCTCAAAATGTTTATTAGAGTCTAATAAGTAAATAATAAAAGTATAACAGTAAACCAATAAAAGGTTTGTCTGTTATCGTTAAAAGAACTTAACTAAAGAATTTGCACTATACATTAGTTATATAGGTCCTAAAAAGTGCCTTGTGAACTATATGATGCCAAATGTGCAATTCACATTGCAAAAAGTTCTAACGGGTCTCAAAATGTTTATTAGAGTCTAATAAGTAAATAATAAAAGTATAACAGTTAACCAATAAAAGGTTTGTCCGTTATCGTTAAAAGAACTTAACTAAAACATTTGCACTATACATTAGTTATATAGGTCCTAAAAAGTGCCTTGTGAACTATATGGTGCCAAATGTGCAATTCACATTGCAAAAAGTTCTAACGGGTCTCAAAATGTTTATTAGAGTCTAATAAGTAAATAATAAAAGTATAACAGTAAACCAATAAAAGGTTTGTCTGTTGTCGTTAAAAGAACTTAACTAAAACATTTGCACTATACATTAGTTATATAGGTCCTAAAAAGTGCCTTGTGAACTATATGGTGCCAAATGTGCAATTCACATTGCAAAAAGTTCTAACGGGTCTCAAAATGTTTATTAGAGTCTATTAAGTAAATAATAAAAGTATAACAGTTAACCAATAAAAGGTTTGTCTGTTATCGTTAAAAGAACTTAACTAAAACATTTGCACTATACATTAGTTATATAGGTCCTAAAAAGTGCCTTGTGAACTATATGGTGCCAAATGTTTAATTCACATTGCAAAAAGTTCTAACGGTTCTCAAAATGTTTATTAGTGTCTAATAAGTAAATAATAAAAGTATAACAGTTAACCAATAAAAGGTTTGTCTGTTATCGTTAAAAGAACTTAACTAAAAAATTTGCACTATACATTAGTTATATAGGTCCTAAAAAGTGCCTTGTGAACTATATGGTGCCAAATGTGCAATTCACATTGCAAAAAGTTCTAACGGGTCTCAAAATGTTTATTAGAGTCTAATAAGTAAATAATAAAAGTATAACAGTTAACCAATAAAAAGTTTGTCTGTTATCGTTAAAAGAACTTAACTAAAAAATTTGCACTATACATTAGTTATATAGGTCCTAAAAAGTGCCTTGTGAACTATATGGTGCCAAATGTGCAATTCACATTGCAAAAAGTTCTAACGGGTCTCAAAATGTTTATTAGAGTCTAATAAGTAAATAATAAAAGTATAACAGTTAACCAATAAAAGGTTTGTCTGTTATCGTTAAAAGAACTTAACTAAAACATTTGCACTATACATTAGTTTAATAGGTCCTAAAAAGTGCCTTGTGAACTATATGGTGCCAAATGTGCAATTCACATTGCAAAAAGTTCTAACGGGTCTCAAAATGTTTATTGGAGTCTAATAAGTAAATAATAAAAGTATAACAGTTAACCAATAAAAGGTTTGTCTGTTATCGTTAAAAGAACTTAACTAAAAAATTTGCACTATACATTAGTTATATAGGTCCTAAAAAGTGCCTTGTGGACTATATGGTGCCAAATGTGCAATTCACATTGCAAAAAGTTCTAACGGGTCTCAAATAGTTTATTAGAGTCTAATAAGTAAATAATAAAAGTATAACAGTTAACCAATGAAAGGTTTGTCTGTTATCGTTAAAAGAACTTAACTAAAACATTTGCACTATACATTAGTTATATAGGTCCTAAAAAGTGCCTTGTGAACTATATGGTGCCAAATGTGCAATTCACATTGCAAAAAGTTCTAACGGGTCTCAAAATGTTTATTAGAGTCTAATAAGTAAATAATAAAAGTATAACAGTTAACCAATAGAAGGTTTGTCTGTTATCGTTAAAAGAACTTAACTAAAAAATTTGCACTATACATTAGTTATATAGGTCCTAAAAAGTGCCTTGTGAACTATATGGTGCCAAATGTGCAATTCATATTGCAAACAGTTCTAACGGGTCTCAAAATGTTTATTAGAGTCTAATAAGTAAATAATAAAAGTATAACAGTTAACCAAAAGAAGGTTTGTCTATTATCGTTAAAAGAACTTAACTAAAACATTTGCACTATACATTAGTTATATAGGTCCTAAAAAGTGCCTTGTGAACTATATGGTGCCAAATGTCAAATTCACATTGCAAAAAGTTCTAACGGGTCTCAAAATGTTTATTAGAGTCTAATAAGTAAATAATAAAAGTATAACAGTAAACCAATAAAAGGTTTGTCTGTTATCGTTAAAAGAACTTAACTAAAAAATTTGCACTATACATTAGTTATATAGGTCCTAAAAAGTGCCTTGTGAACTATATGATGCCAAATGTGCAATTCACATTGCAAAAAGTTCTAACGGGTCTCAAAATGTTTATTAGAGTCTAATAAGTAAATAATAAAAGTATAACAGTTAACCAATAAAAGGTTTGTCCGTTATCGTTAAAAGAACTTAACTAAAACATTTGCACTATACATTAGTTATATAGGTCCTAAAAAGTGCCTTGTGAACTATATGGTGCCAAATGTGCAATTCACATTGCAAAAAGTTCTAACGGGTCTCAAAATGTTTATTAGAGTCTAATAAGTAAATAATAAAAGTATAACAGTAAACCAATAAAAGGTTTGTCTGTTGTCGTTAAAAGAACTTAACTAAAACATTTGCACTATACATTAGTTATATAGGTCCTAAAAAGTGCCTTGTGAACTATATGGTGCCAAATGTGCAATTCACATTGCAAAAAGTTCTAACGGGTCTCAAAATGTTTATTAGAGTCTAATAAGTAAATAATAAAAGTATAACAGTTAACCAATAAAAGGTTTGTCTGTTATCGTTAAAAGAACTTAACTAAAACATTTGCACTATACATTAGTTATATAGGTCCTAAAAAGTGCCTTGTGAACTATATAGTGCCAAATGTGCAATTCACATTGCAAAAAGTTCTAACGGGTCTCAAAATGTTTATTAGAGTCTAATAAGTAAATAATAAAAGTATAACAGTTAACCAATAAAAGGTTTGTCTGTTATCGTTAAAAGAACTTAACTAAAAAATTTGCACTATACATTAGTTATATAGGTCCTAAAAAGTGCCTTGTGAACTATATGGTGCCAAATGTGCAATTCACATTGCAAAAAGTTCTAACGGGTCTCAAAATGTTTATTAGAGTCTAATAAGTAAATAATAAAAGTATAACAGTAAACCAATAAAAGGTTTGTCTATTATCGTTAAAAGAACTTAACTAAAACATTTGCACTATACATTAGTTATATAGGTCCTAAAAAGTGCCTTGTGAACTATATGGTGCCAAATGTGCAATTCATATTGCAAACAGTTCTAACGGGTCTCAAAATGTTTATTAGAGTCTAATAAGTAAATAATAAAAGTATAACAGTAAACCAATAAAAGGTTTGTCTGTTATCGTTAAAAGAACTTAACTAAAAAATTTGCTCTATACATTAGTTATATAGGTCCTAAAAAGTGCCTTGTGAACTATATGATGCCAAATGTGCAATTCACATTGCAAAAAGTTCTAACGGGTCTCAAAATGTTTATTAGAGTCTAATAAGTAAATAATAAAAGTATAACAGTTAACCAATAAAAGGTTTGTCCGTTATCGTTAAAAGAACTTAACTAAAACATTTGCACTATACATTAGTTATATAGGTCCTAAAAAGTGCCTTGTGAACTATATGGTGCCAAATGTGCAATTCACATTGCAAAAAGTTCTAACGGGTCTCAAAATGTTTATTAGAGTCTAATAAGTAAATAATAAAAGTATAACAGTAAACCAATAAAAGGTTTGTCTGTTATCGTTAAAAGAACTTAACTAAAACATTTGCACTATACATTAGTTATATAGGTCCTAAAAAGTGCCTTGTGAACTATATGGTGCCAAATGTGCAATTCACATTGCAAAAAGTTCTAACGGGTCTCAAAATGTTTATTAGAGTCTAATAAGTAAATAATAAAAGTATAACAGTTAACCAATAAAAAGTTTGTCTGTTATCGTTAAAAGAACTTAACTAAAACATTTGCACTATACATTAGTTACATAGGTCCTAAAAAGTGCCTTGTGAACTATATGGTGCCAAATGTGCAATTCACATTGCAAAAAGTTCTAACGGGTCTTAAAATGTTTATTAGAGTCTAATAAGTAAATAATAAAAGTATAACAGTTAACCAATAAAAGGTTTGTGTGTTATCGTTAAAAGAACTTAACTAAAAAATTTGCACTATACATTAGTTTTATAGGTCCTAAAAAGTGCCTTGTGAACTATATGGTGCCAAATGTGCAATTCACATTGCAAAAAGTTCTAACGGGTCTCAAAATGTTTATTAGAGTCTAATAAGTAAATAATAAAAGTATAACAGTTAACCAATAAAAGGTTTGTCTGTTATCGTTAAAAGAACTTAACTAAAAAATTTGCACTATACATTAGTTATATAGGTACTAAAAAGTGCCTTGTGAACTATATGGTGCCAAATGTGCAATTCACATTGCAAAAAGTTCTAACGGGTCTCAAAATGTTTATTAGAGTCTAATAAGTAAATAATAAAAGTATAACAGTTAACCAATAAAAGGTTTGTCTGTTATCGTTAAAAGAACTTAACTAAAACATTTGCACTATACATTAGTTATATAGGTCCTAAAAAGTGCCTTGTGAACTATATGGTGCCAAATGTGCAATTCACATTGCAAAAAGTTCTAACGGGTCTCAAAATGTTTATTAGAGTCTAATAAGTAAATAATAAAAGTATAACAGTTAACCAATAGAAGGTTTGTCTGTTATCGTTAAAAGAACTTAACTAAAAAATTTGCACTATACATTAGTTATATAGGTCCTAAAAAGTGCCTTGTGAACTATATGGTGCCAAATGTGCAATTCATATTGCAAACAGTTCTAACGGGTCTCAAAATGTTTATTAGAGTCTAATAAGTAAATAATAAAAGTATAACAGTTAACCAAAAGAAGGTTTGTCTATTATCGTTAAAAGAACTTAACTAAAACATTTGCACTATACATTAGTTATATAGGTCCTAAAAAGTGCCTTGTGAACTATATGGTGCCAAATGTCAAATTCACATTGCAAAAAGTTCTAACGGGTCTCAAAATGTTTATTAGAGTCTAATAAGTAAATAATAAAAGTATAACAGTAAACCAATAAAAGGTTTGTCTGTTATCGTTAAAAGAACTTAACTAAAAAATTTGCACTATACATTAGTTATATAGGTCCTAAAAAGTGCCTTGTGAACTATATGATGCCAAATGTGCAATTCACATTGCAAAAAGTTCTAACGGGTCTCAAAATGTTTATTAGAGTCTAATAAGTAAATAATAAAAGTATAACAGTTAACCAATAAAAGGTTTGTCCGTTATCGTTAAAAGAACTTAACTAAAACATTTGCACTATACATTAGTTATATAGGTCCTAAAAAGTGCCTTGTGAACTATATGGTGCCAAATGTGCAATTCACATTGCAAAAAGTTCTAACGGGTCTCAAAATGTTTATTAGAGTCTAATAAGTAAATAATAAAAGTATAACAGTAAACCAATAAAAGGTTTGTCTGTTGTCGTTAAAAGAACTTAACTAAAACATTTGCACTATACATTAGTTATATAGGTCCTAAAAAGTGCCTTGTGAACTATATGGTGCCAAATGTGCAATTCACATTGCAAAAAGTTCTAACGGGTCTCAAAATGTTTATTAGAGTCTAATAAGTAAATAATAAAAGTATAACAGTTAACCAATAAAAGGTTTGTCTGTTATCGTTAAAAGAACTTAACTAAAACATTTGCACTATACATTAGTTATATAGGTCCTAAAAAGTGCCTTGTGAACTATATAGTGCCAAATGTGCAATTCACATTGCAAAAAGTTCTAACGGGTCTCAAAATGTTTATTAGAGTCTAATAAGTAAATAATAAAAGTATAACAGTTAACCAATAAAAGGTTTGTCTGTTATCGTTAAAAGAACTTAACTAAAAAATTTGCACTATACATTAGTTATATAGGTCCTAAAAAGTGCCTTGTGAACTATATGGTGCCAAATGTGCAATTCACATTGCAAAAAGTTCTAACGGGTCTCAAAATGTTTATTAGAGTCTAATAAGTAAATAATAAAAGTATAACAGTAAACCAATAAAAGGTTTGTCTATTATCGTTAAAAGAACTTAACTAAAACATTTGCACTATACATTAGTTATATAGGTCCTAAAAAGTGCCTTGTGAACTATATGGTGCCAAATGTGCAATTCATATTGCAAACAGTTCTAACGGGTCTCAAAATGTTTATTAGAGTCTAATAAGTAAATAATAAAAGTATAACAGTAAACCAATAAAAGGTTTGTCTGTTATCGTTAAAAGAACTTAACTAAAAAATTTGCTCTATACATTAGTTATATAGGTCCTAAAAAGTGCCTTGTGAACTATATGATGCCAAATGTGCAATTCACATTGCAAAAAGTTCTAACGGGTCTCAAAATGTTTATTAGAGTCTAATAAGTAAATAATAAAAGTATAACAGTTAACCAATAAAAGGTTTGTCCGTTATCGTTAAAAGAACTTAACTAAAACATTTGCACTATACATTAGTTATATAGGTCCTAAAAAGTGCCTTGTGAACTATATGGTGCCAAATGTGCAATTCACATTGCAAAAAGTTCTAACGGGTCTCAAAATGTTTATTAGAGTCTAATAAGTAAATAATAAAAGTATAACAGTAAACCAATAAAAGGTTTGTCTGTTATCGTTAAAAGAACTTAACTAAAACATTTGCACTATACATTAGTTATATAGGTCCTAAAAAGTGCCTTGTGAACTATAT
The DNA here is from genome assembly GCF_947623445.1 of Clavelina lepadiformis. Taxonomy (NCBI): domain Eukaryota; kingdom Metazoa; phylum Chordata; class Ascidiacea; order Aplousobranchia; family Clavelinidae; genus Clavelina; species Clavelina lepadiformis. The sequence goes on from NC_135247.1 coordinate 10,297,806, forward strand.
GGTGCCAAATGTGCAATTCACATTGCAAAAAGTTCTAACGGGTCTCAAAATGTTTATTAGAGTCTAATAAGTAAATAATAAAAGTATAACAGTTAACCAATAAAAAGTTTGTCTGTTATCGTTAAAAGAACTTAACTAAAACATTTGCACTATACATTAGTTACATAGGTCCTAAAAAGTGCCTTGTGAACTATATGGTGCCAAATGTGCAATTCACATTGCAAAAAGTTCTAACGGGTCTCAAAATGTTTATTAGAGTCTAATAAGTAAATAATAAAAGTATAACAGTTAACCAATAAAAGGTTTGTCTGTTATCGTTAAAAGAACTTAACTAAAAAATTTGCACTATACATTAGTTTTATAGGTCCTAAAAAGTGCCTTGTGAACTATATGGTGCCAAATGTGCAATTCACATTGCAAAAAGTTCTAACGGGTCTCAAAATGTTTATTAGAGTCTAATAAGTAAATAATAAAAGTATAACAGTTAACCAATAAAAGGTTTGTCTGTTATCGTTAAAAGAACTTAACTAAAAAATTTGCACTATACATTAGTTATATAGGTCCTAAAAAGTGCCTTGTGAACTATATGGTGCCAAATGTGCAATTCACATTGCAAAAAGTTCTAACGGGTCTCAAAATGTTTATTAGAGTCTAATAAGTAAATAATAAAAGTATAACAGTTAACCAATAAAAGGTTTGTCTGTTATCGTTAAAAGAACTTAACTAAAAAATTTGCACTATACATTAGTTATATAGGTCTTAAAAAGTGCCTTGTGAACTATATGGTGCCAAATGTGCAATTCACCTTGCAAAAAGTTCTAACGGGTCTCAAAATGTTTATTAGAGTCTAATAAGTAAATCATAAAAGTATAACAGTTAACCAATAAAAGGTTTGTCTGTTATCGTTAAAAGAACTTAACTAAAAAATTTGCACTATACAATAGTTATATAGGTCCTAAAAAGTGCCTTGTGAACTATATGGTGCCAAATGTGCAATTCACATTGCAAAAAGTTCTAACGGGTCTCAAAATGTTTATTGGAGTCTAATAAGTAAATAATAAAAGTATAACAGTTAACCAATAAAAGGTTTGTCTGTTATCGTTAAAAGAACTTAACTAAAAAATTTGCACTATACATTAGTTATATAGGTCCTAAAAAGTGCCTTGTGGACTATATGGTGCCAAATGTGCAATTCACATTGCAAAAAGTTCTAACGGGTCTCAAATAGTTTATTAGAGTCTAATAAGTAAATAATAAAAGTATAACAGTTAACCAATGAAAGGTTTGTCTGTTATCGTTAAAAGAACTTAACTAAAACATTTGCACTATACATTAGTTATATAGGTCCTAAAAAGTGCCTTGTGAACTATATGGTGCCAAATGTGCAATTCACATTGCAAAAAGTTCTAACGGGTCTCAAAATGTTTATTAGAGTCTAATAAGTAAATAATAAAAGTATAACAGTTAACCAATAGAAGGTTTGTCTGTTATCGTTAAAAGAACTTAACTAAAAAATTTGCACTATACATTAGTTATATAGGTCCTAAAAAGTGCCTTGTGAACTATATGATGCCAAATGTGCAATTCACATTGCAAAACGTTCTAACGGGTCTCAAAATGTTTATTAGAGTCTAATAAGTAAATAATAAAAGTATAACAGTTAACCAATAAAAGGTTTGTCTGTTATCGTTAAAAGAACTTAACTAAAACATTTGCACTATACATTAGTTATATAGGTCCTAAAAAGTGCCTTGTGAACTATATGGTGCCAAATGTCAAATTCACATTGCAAAAAGTTCTAACGGGTCTCAAAATGTTTATTAGAGTCTAATAAGTAAATAATAAAAGTATAACAGTAAACCAATAAAAGGTTTGTCTGTTATCGTTAAAAGAACTTAACTAAAAAATTTGCACTATACATTAGTTATATAGGTCCTAAAAAGTGCCTTGTGAACTATATGATGCCAAATGTGCAATTCACATTGCAAAAAGTTCTAACGGGTCTCAAAATGTTTATTAGAGTCTAATAAGTAAATAATAAAAGTATAACAGTTAACCAATAAAAGGTTTGTCCGTAATCGTTAAAAGAACTTAACTAAAACATTTGCACTATACATTAGTTATATAGGTCCTAAAAAGTGCCTTGTGAACTATATGGTGCCAAATGTGCAATTCACATTGCAAAAAGTTCTAACGGGTCTCAAAATGTTTATTAGAGTCTAATAAGTAAATAATAAAAGTATAACAGTAAACCAATAAAAGGTTTGTCTGTTGTCGTTAAAAGAACTTAACTAAAACATTTGCACTATACATTAGTTATATAGGTCCTAAAAAGTGCCTTGTGAACTATATGGTGCCAAATGTGCAATTCACATTGCAAAAAGTTCTAACGGGTCTCAAAATGTTTATTAGAGTCTAATAAGTAAATAATAAAAGTATAACAGTTAACCAATAAAAGGTTTGTCTGTTATCGTTAAAAGAACTTAACTAAAACATTTGCACTATACATTAGTTATATAGGTCCTAAAAAGTGCCTTGTGAACTATATAGTGCCAAATGTGCAATTCACATTGCAAAAAGTTCTAACGGGTCTCAAAATGTTTATTAGAGTCTAATAAGTAAATAATAAAAGTATAACAGTTAACCAATAAAAGGTTTGTCTGTTATCGTTAAAAGAACTTAACTAAAAAATTTGCACTATACATTAGTTATATAGGTCCTAAAAAGTGCCTTGTGAACTATATGGTGCCAAATGTGCAATTCACATTGCAAAAAGTTCTAACGGGTCTCAAAATGTTTATTAGAGTCTAATAAGTAAATAATAAAAGTATAACAGTAAACCAATAAAAGGTTTGTCTATTATCGTTAAAAGAACTTAACTAAAACATTTGCACTATACATTAGTTATATAGGTCCTAAAAAGTGCCTTGTGAACTATATGGTGCCAAATGTGCAATTCATATTGCAAACAGTTCTAACGGGTCTCAAAATGTTTATTAGAGTCTAATAAGTAAATAATAAAAGTATAACAGTAAACCAATAAAAGGTTTGTCTGTTATCGTTAAAAGAACTTAACTAAAAAATTTGCTCTATACATTAGTTATATAGGTCCTAAAAAGTGCCTTGTGAACTATATGATGCCAAATGTGCAATTCACATTGCAAAAAGTTCTAACGGGTCTCAAAATGTTTATTAGAGTCTAATAAGTAAATAATAAAAGTATAACAGTTAACCAATAAAAGGTTTGTCCGTTATCGTTAAAAGAACTTAACTAAAACATTTGCACTATACATTAGTTATATAGGTCCTAAAAAGTGCCTTGTGAACTATATGGTGCCAAATGTGCAATTCACATTGCAAAAAGTTCTAACGGGTCTCAAAATGTTTATTAGAGTCTAATAAGTAAATAATAAAAGTATAACAGTAAACCAATAAAAGGTTTGTCTGTTATCGTTAAAAGAACTTAACTAAAACATTTGCACTATACATTAGTTATATAGGTCCTAAAAAGTGCCTTGTGAACTATATGGTGCCAAATGTGCAATTCACATTGCAAAAAGTTCTAACGGGTCTCAAAATGTTTATTAGAGTCTAATAAGTAAATAATAAAAGTATAACAGTTAACCAATAAAAAGTTTGTCTGTTATCGTTAAAAGAACTTAACTAAAACATTTGCACTATACATTAGTTACATAGGTCCTAAAAAGTGCCTTGTGAACTATATGGTGCCAAATGTGCAATTCACATTGCAAAAAGTTCTAACGGGTCTCAAAATGTTTATTAGAGTCTAATAAGTAAATAATAAAAGTATAACAGTTAACCAATAAAAGGTTTGTCTGTTATCGTTAAAAGAACTTAACTAAAAAATTTGCACTATACATTAGTTTTATAGGTCCTAAAAAGTGCCTTGTGAACTATATGGTGCCAAATGTGCAATTCACATTGCAAAAAGTTCTAACGGGTCTCAAAATGTTTATTAGAGTCTAATAAGTAAATAATAAAAGTATAACAGTTAACCAATAAAAGGTTTGTCTGTTATCGTTAAAAGAACTTAACTAAAAAATTTGCACTATACATTAGTTATATAGGTCCTAAAAAGTGCCTTGTGAACTATATGGTGCCAAATGTGCAATTCACATTGCAAAAAGTTCTAACGGGTCTCAAAATGTTTATTAGAGTCTAATAAGTAAATAATAAAAGTATAACAGTTAACCAATAAAAGGTTTGTCTGTTATCGTTAAAAGAACTTAACTAAAAAATTTGCACTATACATTAGTTATATAGGTCTTAAAAAGTGCCTTGTGAACTATATGGTGCCAAATGTGCAATTCACCTTGCAAAAAGTTCTAACGGGTCTCAAAATGTTTATTAGAGTCTAATAAGTAAATCATAAAAGTATAACAGTTAACCAATAAAAGGTTTGTCTGTTATCGTTAAAAGAACTTAACTAAAAAATTTGCACTATACAATAGTTATATAGGTCCTAAAAAGTGCCTTGTGAACTATATGGTGCCAAATGTGCAATTCATATTGCAAAAAGTTCTAACGGGTCTCAAAATGTTTATTAGAGTCTAATAAGTAAATAATAAAAGTATAACAGTAAACCAATAGAAGGTTTGTCTGTTATCGTTAAAAGAACTTAACTAAAACATTTGCACTGTACATTAGTTATATAGGTCCTAAAAAGTGCCTTGTGAACTATATGGTGCCAAATGTGCAATTCACATTGCAAAAAGTTCTAACGGGTCTCAAAATGTTTATTAGAGTCTAATAAGTAAATAATAAAAGTATAACAGTTAACCAATTAAAGGTTTGTCTGTTATCGTTAAAAGAACTTAACTAAAAAATTTGCACTATACATTAGTTATATAGGTCCTAAAAAGTGCCTTGTGAACTATATGATGCCAAATGTGCAATTCACATTGCAAAACGTTCTAACGGGTCTCAAAATGTTTATTAGAGTCTAATAAGTAAATAATAAAAGTATAACAGTTAACCAATAAAAGGTTTGTCTGTTATCGTTAAAAGAACTTAACTAAAACATTTGCACTATACATTAGTTATATAGGTCCTAAAAAGTGCCTTGTGAACTATATGGTGCCAAATGTGCAATTCACATTGCAAAAAGTTCTAACGGGTCTCAAAATGTTTATTAGAGTCTAATAAGTAAATAATAAAAGTATAACAGTTAACCAATAAAAAGTTTGTCTGTTATCGTTAAAAGAACTTAACTAAAAAATTTGCACTATACATTATTTATATAGGTCCTAAAAAGTGCCTTGTGAACTATATGGTGCCAAATGTGCAATTCACATTGCAAAAAGTTCTAACGGGTCTCAAAATGTTTATTAGAGTCTAATAAGTAAATAATAAAAGTATAACAGTTAACCAATAAAAGGTTTGTCTGTTATCGTTAAAAGAACTTAACTAAAACATTTGCACTATACATTAGTTTAATAGGTCCTAAAAAGTGCCTTGTGAACTATATGGTGCCAAATGTGCAATTCACATTGCAAAAAGTTCTAACGGGTCTCAAAATGTTTATTAGAGTCTAATAAGTAAATAATAAAAGTATAACAGTTAACCAATAAAAGGTTTGTCTGTTATCGTTAAAAGAACTTAACTAAAAAATTTGCACTATACATTAGTTATATAGGTCCTAAAAAGTGCCTTGTGGACTATATGGTGCCAAATGTGCAATTCACATTGCAAAAAGTTCTAACGGGTCTCAAAATGTTTATTAGAGTCTAATAAGTAAATAATAAAAGTATAACAGTTAACCAATAAAAGGTTTGTCTGTTATCGTTAAAAGAACTTAACTAAAAAATTTGCACTATACATTAGTTATATAGGTCCTAAAAAGTGCCTTGTGGACTATATGGTGCCAAATGTGCAATTCACATTGCAAAAAGTTCTAACGGGTCTCAAATAGTTCATTAGAGTCTAATAAGTAAATAATAAAAGTATAACAGTTAACCAATAAAAGGTTTGTCTGTTATCGTTAAAAGAACTTAACTAAAACATTTGCACTATACATTAGTTATATAGGTCCTAAAAAGTGCCTTGTGAACTATATGGTGCCAAATGTGCAATTCACATTGCAAAAAGTTCTAACGGGTCTCAAAATGTTTATTAGAGTCTAATAAGTAAAAATTAAAAGTATAACAGTTAACCAATAGAAGGTTTGTCTGTTATCGTTAAAAGAACTTAACTAAAAAATTTGCACTATACATTAGTTATATAGGTCCTAAAAAGTGCCTTGTGAACTATATGGTGCCAAATGTGCAATTCACATTGCAAAAAGTTCTAACGGGTCTCAAAATGTTTATTAGAGTCTAATAAGTAAAAAATAAAAGTATAACAGTTAACCAATAAAAGGTTTGTCTGTTATCGTTAAAAGAACTTAACTAAAAAATTTGCACTATACATTAGTTATATAGGTCCTAAAAAGTGCCTTGTGAACTATATGGTGCCAAATGTCCAATTCACATTGCAAAAAGTTCTAACGGGTCTCAAAATGTTTATTAGAGTCTAATAAGTAAATAATAAAAGTATAACAGTAAACCAATAAAAGGTTTGTCTGTTATCGTTAAAAGAACTTAACTAAAAAATTTGCACTATACATTAGTTATATAGGTCCTAAAAAGTGCCTTGTGAACTATATGATGCCAAATGTGCAATTCACATTGCAAAAAGTTCTAACGGGTCTCAAAATGTTTATTAGAGTCTAATAAGTAAATAATAAAAGTATAACAGTTAACCAATAAAAGGTTTGTCCGTTATCGTTAAAAGAACTTAACTAAAACATTTGCACTATACATTAGTTATATAGGTCCTAAAAAGTGCTTTGTGAACTATATGGTGCCAAATGTGCAATTCACATTGCAAAAAGTTCTAACGGGTCTCAAAATGTTTATTAGAGTCTAATAAGTAAATAATAAAAGTATAACAGTAAACCAATAAAAGGTTTGTCTGTTATCGTTAAAAGAACTTAACTAAAAAATTTGCACTATACATTAGTTATATAGGTCCTAAAAAGTGCCTTGTGAACTATATGATGCCAAATGTGCAATTCACATTGCAAAAAGTTCTAACGGGTCTCAAAATGTTTATTAGAGTCTAATAAGTAAATAATAAAAGTATAACAGTTAACCAATAAAAGGTTTGTCCGTTATCGTTAAAAGAACTTAACTAAAACATTTGCACTATACATTAGTTATATAGGTCCTAAAAAGTGCCTTGTGAACTATATGGTGCCAAATGTGCAATTCACATTGCAAAAAGTTCTAACGGGTCTCAAAATGTTTATTAGAGTCTAATAAGTAAATAATAAAAGTATAACAGTAAACCAATAAAAGGTTTGTCTGTTGTCGTTAAAAGAACTTAACTAAAACATTTGCACTATACATTAGTTATATAGGTCCTAAAAAGTGCCTTGTGAACTATATGGTGCCAAATGTGCAATTCACATTGCAAAAAGTTCTAACGGGTCTCAAAATGTTTATTAGAGTCTAATAAGTAAATAATAAAAGTATAACAGTTAACCAATAAAAGGGTTTGTCTGTTATCGTTAAAAGAACTTAACTAAAACATTTGCACTATACATTAGTTATATAGGTCCTAAAAAGTGCCTTGTGAACTATATAGTGCCAAATGTGCAATTCACATTGCAAAAAGTTCTAACGGGTCTCAAAATGTTTATTAGAGTCTAATAAGTAAATAATAAAAGTATAACAGTTAACCAATAAAAGGTTTGTCTGTTATCGTTAAAAGAACTTAACTAAAAAATTTGCACTATACATTAGTTATATAGGTCCTAAAAAGTGCCTTGTGAACTATATGGTGCCAAATGTGCAATTCACATTGCAAAAAGTTCTAACGGGTCTCAAAATGTTTATTAGAGTCTAATAAGTAAATAATAAAAGTATAACAGTAAACCAATAAAAGGTTTGTCTATTATCGTTAAAAGAACTTAACTAAAACATTTGCACTATACATTAGTTATATAGGTCCTAAAAAGTGCCTTGTGAACTATATGGTGCCAAATGTGCAATTCATATTGCAAACAGTTCTAACGGGTCTCAAAATGTTTATTAGAGTCTAATAAGTAAATAATAAAAGTATAACAGTAAACCAATAAAAGGTTTGTCTGTTATCGTTAAAAGAACTTAACTAAAAAATTTGCTCTATACATTAGTTATATAGGTCCTAAAAAGTGCCTTGTGAACTATATGATGCCAAATGTGCAATTCACATTGCAAAAAGTTCTAACGGGTCTCAAAATGTTTATTAGAGTCTAATAAGTAAATAATAAAAGTATAACAGTTAACCAATAAAAGGTTTGTCCGTTATCGTTAGAAGAACTTAACTAAAACATTTGCACTATACATTAGTTATATAGGTCCTAAAAAGTGCCTTGTGAACTATATGGTGCCAAATGTGCAATTCACATTGCAAAAAGTTCTAACGGGTCTCAAAATGTTTATTAGAGTCTAATAAGTAAATAATAAAAGTATAACAGTAAACCAATAAAAGGTTTGTCTGTTATCGTTAAAAGAACTTAACTAAAACATTTGCACTATACATTAGTTATATAGGTCCTAAAAAGTGCCTTGTGAACTATATGGTGCCAAATGTGCAATTCACATTGCAAAAAGTTCTAACGGGTCTCAAAATGTTTATTAGAGTCTAATAAGTAAATAATAAAAGTATAACAGTTAACCAATAAAAAGTTTGTCTGTTATCGTTAAAAGAACTTAACTAAAACATTTGCACTATACATTAGTTACATAGGTCCTAAAAAGTGCCTTGTGAACTATATGGTGCCAAATGTGCAATTCACATTGCAAAAAGTTCTAACGGGTCTCAAAATGTTTATTAGAGTCTAATAAGTAAATAATAAAAGTATAACAGTTAACCAATAAAAGGTTTGTCTGTTATCGTTAAAAGAACTTAACTAAAAAATTTGCACTATACATTAGTTTTATAGGTCCTAAAAAGTGCCTTGTGAACTATATGGTGCCAAATGTGCAATTCACATTGCAAAAAGTTCTAACGGGTCTCAAAATGTTTATTAGAGTCTAATAAGTAAATAATAAAAGTATAACAGTTAACCAATAAAAGGTTTGTCTGTTATCGTTAAAAGAACTTAACTAAAAAATTTGCACTATACATTAGTTATATAGGTCCTAAAAAGTGCCTTGTGAACTATATGGTGCCAAATGTGCAATTCACATTGCAAAAAGTTCTAACGGGTCTCAAAATGTTTATTAGAGTCTAATAAGTAAATAATAAAAGTATAACAGTTAACCAATAAAAGGTTTGTCTGTTATCGTTAAAAGAACTTAACTAAAAAATTTGCACTATACATTAGTTATATAGGTCTTAAAAAGTGCCTTGTGAACTATATGGTGCCAAATGTGCAATTCACCTTGCAAAAAGTTCTAACGGGTCTCAAAATGTTTATTAGAGTCTAATAAGTAAATCATAAAAGTATAACAGTTAACCAATAAAAGGTTTGTCTGTTATCGTTAAAAGAACTTAACTAAAAAATTTGCACTATACAATAGTTATATAGGTCCTAAAAAGTGCCTTGTGAACTATATGGTGCCAAATGTGCAATTCATATTGCAAAAAGTTCTAACGGGTCTCAAAATGTTTATTAGAGTCTAATAAGTAAATAATAAAAGTATAACAGTAAACCAATAGAAGGTTTGTCTGTTATCGTTAAAAGAACTTAACTAAAACATTTGCACTGTACATTAGTTATATAGGTCCTAAAAAGTGCCTTGTGAACTATATGGTGCCAAATGTGCAATTCACATTGCAAAAAGTTCTAACGGGTCTCAAAATGTTTATTAGAGTCTAATAAGTAAATAATAAAAGTATAACAGTTAACCAATTAAAGGTTTGTCTGTTATCGTTAAAAGAACTTAACTAAAAAATTTGCACTATACATTAGTTATATAGGTCCTAAAAAGTGCCTTGTGAACTATATGATGCCAAATGTGCAATTCACATTGCAAAACGTTCTAACGGGTCTCAAAATGTTTATTAGAGTCTAATAAGTAAATAATAAAAGTATAACAGTTAACCAATAAAAGGTTTGTCTGTTATCGTTAAAAGAACTTAACTAAAACATTTGCACTATACATTAGTTATATAGGTCCTAAAAAGTGCCTTGTGAACTATATGGTGCCAAATGTGCAATTCACATTGCAAAAAGTTCTAACGGGTCTCAAAATGTTTATTAGAGTCTAATAAGTAAATAATAAAAGTATAACAGTTAACCAATAAAAAGTTTGTCTGTTATCGTTAAAAGAACTTAACTAAAAAATTTGCACTATACATTATTTATATAGGTCCTAAAAAGTGCCTTGTGAACTATATGGTGCCAAATGTGCAATTCACATTGCAAAAAGTTCTAACGGGTCTCAAAATGTTTATTAGAGTCTAATAAGTAAATAATAAAAGTATAACAGTTAACCAATAAAAGGTTTGTCTGTTATCGTTAAAAGAACTTAACTAAAACATTTGCACTATACATTAGTTTAATAGGTCCTAAAAAGTGCCTTGTGAACTATATGGTGCCAAATGTGCAATTCACATTGCAAAAAGTTCTAACGGGTCTCAAAATGTTTATTAGAGTCTAATAAGTAAATAATAAAAGTATAACAGTTAACCAATAAAAGGTTTGTCTGTTATCGTTAAAAGAACTTAACTAAAAAATTTGCACTATACATTAGTTATATAGGTCCTAAAAAGTGCCTTGTGGACTATATGGTGCCAAATGTGCAATTCACATTGCAAAAAGTTCTAACGGGTCTCAAAATGTTTATTAGAGTCTAATAAGTAAAAATTAAAAGTATAACAGTTAACCAATAGAAGGTTTGTCTGTTATCGTTAAAAGAACTTAACTAAAAAATTTGCACTATACATTAGTTATATAGGTCCTAAAAAGTGCCTTGTGAACTATATGGTGCCAAATGTGCAATTCACATTGCAAAAAGTTCTAACGGGTCTCAAAATGTTTATTAGAGTCTAATAAGTAAAAAATAAAAGTATAACAGTTAACCAATAAAAGGTTTGTCTGTTATCGTTAAAAGAACTTAACTAAAAAATTTGCACTATACATTAGTTATATAGGTCCTAAAAAGTGCCTTGTGAACTATATGGTGCCAAATGTCCAATTCACATTGCAAAAAGTTCTAACGGGTCTCAAAATGTTTATTAGAGTCTAATAAGTAAATAATAAAAGTATAACAGTTAACCAATAAAAGGTTTCTCTGTTATCGTTAAAAGAACTTAACTAAAAAATTTGCACTATACATTAGTTATATAGGTCCTAAAAAGTGCCTTGTGAACTATATGATGCCAAATGTGCAATTCATATTGCAAACAGTTCTAACGGGTCTCAAAATGTTTATTAGAGTCTAATAAGTAAATAATAAAAGTATAACAGTAAACCAATAAAAGGTTTGTCTGTTATCGTTAAAAGAACTTAACTAAAACATTTGCACTATACATTAGTTATATAGGTCCTAAAAAGTGCCTTGTGAACTATATGGTGCCAAATGTGCAATTCACATTGCAAAAAGTTCTAACGGGTCTCAAAATGTTTATTAGAGTCTAATAAGTAAATAATAAAAGTATAACAGTTAACCAATAAAAGGTTTGTCTGTTATCGTTAAAAGAACTTAACCAAAACATTTGCACTATACATTAGTTATATAGGTCCTAAAAAGTGCCTTGTGAACTATATGGTGCCAAATGTGCAATTCACATTGCAAAAAGTTCTAACGGGTCTCAAAATGTTTATTAGAGTCTAATAAGTAAATAATAAAAGTATAACAGTTAACCAATAAAAGGTTTGTCTGTTATCGTTAAAAGAACTTAACTAAAAAATTTGCACTATACATTAGTTATATAGGTCCTAAAAAGTGCCTTGTGAACTATATGGTGCCAAATGTGCAATTCACATTGCAAAAAGTTCTAACGGGTCTCAAAATGTTTATTAGAGTCTAATAAGTAAATAATAAAAGTATAACAGTTAACCAATAAAAGGTTTGTCTGTTATCGTTAAAAGAACTTAACTAAAAAATTTGCACTATACATTAGTTATATAGGTCCTAAAAAGTGCCTTGTGAACTATATGGTGCCAAATGTGCAATTCACATTGCAAAAAGTTCTAACGGGTCTCAAAATGTTTATTAGAGTCTAATAAGTAAATCATAAAAGTATAACAGTTAACCAATAAAAGGTTTGTCTGTTATCGTTAAAAGAACTTAACTAAAAAATTTGCACTATACATTAGTTATATAGGTCCTAAAAAGTGCCTTGTGAACTATATGGTGCCAAATGTGCAATTCATATTGCAAAACGTTCTAACGGGTCTCAAAATGTTTATTAGAGTCTAATAAGTAAATAATAAAAGTATAACAGTTAACCAATAGAAGGTTTGTCTGTTATCGTTAAAAGAACTTAACTAAAACATTTGCACTGTACATTAGTTATATAGGTCCTAAAAAGTGCCTTGTGAACTATATGGTGCCAAATGTGCAATTCACATTGCAAAAAGTTCTAACGGGTCTCAAAATGTTTATTAGAGTCTAATAAGTAAATCATAAAAGTATAACAGTTAACCAATAAAAGGTTTCTCTGTTATCGTTAAAAGAACTTAACTAAAACATTTGCACTATACATTAGTTATATAGGTCCTAAAAAGTGCCTTGTGAACTATATGGTGCCAAATGTGCAATTCACATTGCAAAAAGTTCTAACGGGTCTCAAAATGTTTATTAGAGTCTAATAAGTAAATAATAAAAGTATAACAGTAAACCAATAAAAGGTTTGTCTGTTATCGTTAAAAGAACTTAACTAAAACATTTGCACTATACATTAGTTATATAGGTCCTAAAAAGTGCCTTGTGAACTATATGGTGCCAAATGTGCAATTCACATTGCAAAAAGTTCTAACGGGTCTCAAAATGTTTATTAGAGTCTAATAAGTAAATAATAAAAGTATAACAGTTAACCAATAAAAGGTTTGTCTGTTATCGTTAAAAGAACTTAACCAAAACATTTGCACTATACATTAGTTATATAGGTCCTAAAAAGTGCCTTGTGAACTATATGGTGCCAAATGTGCAATTCACATTGCAAAAAGTTCTAACGGGTCTCAAAATGTTTATTAGAGTCTAATAAGTAAATAATAAAAGTATAACAGTTAACCAATAAAAGGTTTGTCTGTTATCGTTAAAAGAACTTAACTAAAAAATTTGCATTATACATTAGTTATATAGGTCCTAAAAAGTGCCTTGTGAACTATATGGTGCCAAATGTGCAATTCACATTGCAAAAAGTTCTAACGGGTCTCAAAATGTTTATTAGAGTCTAATAAGTAAATCATAAAAGTATAACAGTAAACCAATAAAAGGTTTCTCTGTTATCGTTAAAAGAACTTAACTAAAAAATTTGCACTATACATTAGTTATATAGGTCCTAAAAAGTGCCTTGTGAACTATATGGTGCCAAATGTTTAATTCACATTGCAAAAAGTTCTAACGGGTCTCAAAATGTTTATTAGAGTCTAATAAGTAAATCATAAAAGTATAACAGTTAACCAATAAAAGGTTTGTCTGTTATCGTTAAAAGAACTTAACTAAAAAATTTGCACTATACATTAGTTATATAGGTCCTAAAAAGTGCCTTGTGAACTATATGGTGCCAAATGTGCAATTCACATTGCAAAACGTTCTAACGGGTCTCAAAATGTTTATTAGAGTCTAATAAGTAAATAATAAAAGTATAACAGTTAACCAATAAAAGGTTTGTCTGTTATCGTTAAAAGAACTTAACTAAAACATTTGCACTATACATTAGTTATATAGGTCCTAAAAAGTGCCTTGTGAACTATATGGTGCCAAATGTGCAATTCACATTGCAAAAAGTTCTAACGGGTCTCAAAATGTTTATTAGAGTCTAATAAGTAAATAATAAAAGTATAACAGTTAACCAATAAAAGGTTTCTCTGTTATCGTTAAAAGAACTTAACTAAAAAATTTGCACTATACATTAGTTATATAGGTCCTAAAAAGTGCCTTGTGAACTATATGATGCCAAATGTGCAATTCATATTGCAAACAGTTCTAACGGGTCTCAAAATGTTTATTAGAGTCTAATAAGTAAATAATAAAAGTATAACAGTAAACCAATAAAAGGTTTGTCTATTATCGTTAAAAGAACTTAACTAAAACATTTGCACTATACATTAGTTATATAGGTCCTAAAAAGTGCCTTGTGAACTATATGATGCCAAATGTGCAATTCACATTGCAAAAAGTTCTAACGGGTCTCAAAATGTTTATTAGAATCTAATAAGTAAATAATAAAAGTATAACAGTTAACCAATAAAAGGTTTGTCCGTTATCGTTAAAGGAACTTAACTAAAAAATTTGCACTATACATTAGTTATATAGGTCCTAAAAAGTGCCTTGTGAACTATATGGTGCCAAATGTGCAATTCACATCGCAAAAAGTTCTAACGGGTCTCAAAATGTTTATTAGAGTCTAATAAGTAAATAATAAAAGTATAACAGTAAACCAATAAAAGGTTTGTCTGTTATCGTTAAAAGAACTTAACCAAAACATTTGCACTATACATTAGTTATATAGGTCCTAAAAAGTGCCTTGTGAACTATATGGTGCCAAATGTGCAATTCACATTGCAAAAAGTTCTAACGGGTCTCAAAATGTTTATTAGAGTCTAATAAGTAAATAATAAAAGTATAACAGTTAACCAATAAAAGGTTTGTCTGTTATCGTTAAAAGAATTTAACTAAAAAATTTGCACTATACATTAGTTATATAGGTCCTAAAAAGTGCCTTGTGAACTATATGGTGCCAAATGTGCAATTCACATTGCAAAAAGTTCTAACGGGTCTCAAAATGTTTATTAGAGTCTAATAAGTAAATAATAAAAGTATAACAGTTAACCAATAAAAGGTTTGTCTGTTATCGTTAAAAGAACTTAACTAAAACATTTGCACTATACATTAGTTATGTAGGTCCTAAAAAGTGCCTTGTGAACTATATGGTGCCAAATGTGCAATTCACATTGCAAAAAGTTCTAACGGGTCTCAAAATGTTTATTAGAGTCTAATAAGTAAATAATAAAAGTATAACAGTTAACCAATAAAAGGTTTGTCTGTTATCGTTAAAAGAACTTAACTAAAACATTTGCACTATACATTAGTTATATAGGTCCTAAAAAGTGCCTTGTGAACTATATGGTGCCAAATGTGCAATTCACATTGCAAAAAGTTCTAACGGGTCTCAAAATGTTTATTAGAGTCTAATAAGTAAATAATAAAAGTATAACAGTTAACCAATAAAAGGTTTGTCTGTTATCGTTAAAAGAACTTAACTAAAACATTTGCACTATACATTAGTTATATAGGTCCTAAAAAGTGCCTTGTGAACTATATGGTGCCAAATGTGCAATTCACATTGCAAAAAGTTCTAACGGGTCTCAAAATGTTTATTAGAGTCTAATAAGTAAATAATAAAAGTATAACATTTAACCAATAAAAGGTTTGTCTGTTATCGTTAAAAGAACTTAACCAAAACATTTGCACTATACATTAGTTATATAGGTCCTAAAAAGTGCCTTGTGAACTATATGGTGCCAAATGTGCAATTCACATTGCAAAAAGTTCTAACGGGTCTCAAAATGTTTATTAGAGTCTAATAAGTAAATAATAAAAGTATAACAGTTAACCAATAAAAGGTTTGTCTGTTATCGTTAAAAGAACTTAACTAAAACATTTGCACTATACATTAGTTATATAGGTCCTAAAAAGTGCCTTGTGAACTATATGGTGCCAAATGTGCAATTCACATTGCAAAAAGTTCTAACGGGTCTCAAAATGTTTATTAGAGTCTAATAAGTAAATAATAAAAGTATAACAGTTAACCAATAAAAGGTTTGTCTGTTATCGTTAAAAGAACTTAACTAAAACATTTGCACTATACATTAGTTATGTAGGTCCTAAAAAGTGCCTTGTGAACTATATGGTGCCAAATGTGCAATTCACATTGCAAAAAGTTCTAACGGGTCTCAAAATGTTTATTAGAGTCTAATAAGTAAATAATAAAAGTATAACAGTTAACCAATAAAAGGTTTGTCTGTTATCGTTAAAAGAACTTAACTAAAACATTTGCACTATACATTAGTTATATAGGTCCTAAAAAGTGCCTTGTGAACTATATGGTGCCAAATGTGCAATTCACATTGCAAAAAGTTCTAACAGGTCTCAAAATGTTTATTAGAGTCTAATAAGTAAATAATAAAAGTATAACAGTAAACCAATAAAAGGTTTGTCTGTTATCGTTAAAAGAACTTAACTAAAACATTTGCACTATACATTAGTTATATAGGTCCTAAAAAGTGCCTTGTGAACTATATGGTGCCAAATGTGCAATTCACATTGCAAAAAGTTCTAACGGGTCTCAAAATGTTTATTAGAGTCTAATAAGTAAATAATAAAAGTATAACAGTTAACCAATAAAAGGTTTGTCTGTTATCGTTAAAAGAACTTAACCAAAACATTTGCACTATACATTAGTTATATAGGTCCTAAAAAGTGCCTTGTGAACTATATGGTGCCAAATGTGCAATTCACATTGCAAAAAGTTCTAACGGGTCTCAAAATGTTTATTAGAGTCTAATAAGTAAATAATAAAAGTATAACAGTTAACCAATAAAAGGTTTGTCTGTTATCGTTAAAAGAACTTAACTAAAAAATTTGCACTATACATTAGTTATATAGGTCCTAAAAAGTGCCTTGTGAACTATATGGTGCCAAATGTGCAATTCACATTGCAAAAAGTTCTAACGGGTCTCAAAATGTTTATTAGAGTCTAATAAGTAAATAATAAAAGTATAACAGTTAACCAATAAAAGGTTTGTCTGTTATCGTTAAAAGAACTTAACTAAAAAATTTGCACTATACATTAGTTATATAGGTCCTAAAAAGTGCCTTGTGAACTATATGGTGCCAAATGTTTAATTCACATTGCAAAAAGTTCTAACGGGTCTCAAAATGTTTATTAGAGTCTAATAAGTAAATAATAAAAGTATAACAGTTAACCAATAAAAGGTTTGTCTGTTATCGTTAAAAGAACTTAACTAAAACATTTGCACTATACATTAGTTATAAAGGTCCTAAAAAGTGCCTTGTGAACTATATGGTGCCAAATGTGCAATTCATATTGCAAAACGTTCTAACGGGTCTCAAAATGTTTATTAGAGTCTAATAAGTAAATAATAAAAGTATAACAGTTAACCAATAGAAGGTTTGTCTGTTATCGTTAAAAGAACTTAACTAAAACATTTGCACTGTACATTAGTTATATAGGTCCTAAAAAGTGCCTTGTGAACTATATGGTGCCAAATGTGCAATTCACATTGCAAAAAGTTCTAACGGGTCTCAAAATGTTTATTAGAGTCTAATAAGTAAATCATAAAAGTATAACAGTTAACCAATAAAAGGTTTCTCTGTTATCGTTAAAAGAACTTAACTAAAACATTTGCACTATACATTAGTTATATAGGTCCTAAAAAGTGCCTTGTGAACTATATGGTGCCAAATGTGCAATTCACATTGCAAAACGTTCTAACGGGTCTCAAAATGTTTATTAGAGTCTAATAAGTAAATAATAAAAGTATAACAGTAAACCAATAAAAGGTTTGTCTGTTATCGTTAAAAGAACTTAACTAAAACATTTGCACTATACATTAGTTATATAGGTCCTAAAAAGTGCCTTGTGAACTATATGGTGCCAAATGTGCAATTCACATTGCAAAAAGTTCTAACGGGTCTCAAAATGTTTATTAGAGTCTAATAAGTAAATAATAAAAGTATAACAGTTAACCAATAAAAGGTTTGTCTGTTATCGTTAAAAGAACTTAACCAAAACATTTGCACTATACATTAGTTATATAGGTCCTAAAAAGTGCCTTGTGAACTATATGGTGCCAAATGTGCAATTCACATTGCAAAAAGTTCTAACGGGTCTCAAAATGTTTATTAGAGTCTAATAAGTAAATAATAAAAGTATAACAGTTAACCAATAAAAGGTTTGTCTGTTATCGTTAAAAGAACTTAACTAAAAAATTTGCACTATACATTAGTTATATAGGTCCTAAAAAGTGCCTTGTGAACTATATGGTGCCAAATGTGCAATTCACATTGCAAAAAGTTCTAACGGGTCTCAAAATGTTTATTAGAGTCTAATAAGTAAATCATAAAAGTATAACAGTAAACCAATAAAAGGTTTCTCTGTTATCGTTAAAAGAACTTAACTAAAAAATTTGCACTATACATTAGTTATATAGGTCCTAAAAAGTGCCTTGTGAACTATATGGTGCCAAATGTTTAATTCACATTGCAAAAAGTTCTAACGGGTCTCAAAATGTTTATTAGAGTCTAATAAGTAAATCATAAAAGTATAACAGTTAACCAATAAAAGGTTTGTCTGTTATCGTTAAAAGAACTTAACTAAAAAATTTGCACTATACATTAGTTATATAGGTCCTAAAAAGTGCCTTGTGAACTATATGGTGCCAAATGTGCAATTCACATTGCAAAACGTTCTAACGGGTCTCAAAATGTTTATTAGAGTCTAATAAGTAAATAATAAAAGTATAACAGTTAACCAATAAAAGGTTTGTCTGTTATCGTTAAAAGAACTTAACTAAAACATTTGCACTATACATTAGTTATATAGGTCCTAAAAAGTGCCTTGTGAACTATATGGTGCCAAATGTGCAATTCACATTGCAAAAAGTTCTAACGGGTCTCAAAATGTTTATTAGAGTCTAATAAGTAAATCATAAAAGTATAACAGTTAACCAATAAAAGGTTTCTCTGTTATCGTTAAAAGAACTTAACTAAAAAATTTGCACTATACATTAGTTATATAGGTCCTAAAAAGTGCCTTGTGAACTATATGGTGCCAAATGTGCAATTCATATTGCAAACAGTTCTAACGGGTCTCAAAATGTTTATTAGAGTCTAATAAGTAAATAATAAAAGTATAACAGTAAACCAATAAAAGGTTTGTCTATTATCGTTAAAAGAACTTAACTAAAACATTTGCACTATACATTAGTTATATAGGTCCTAAAAAGTGCCTTGTGAACTATATGATGCCAAATGTGCAATTCACATTGCAAAAAGTTCTAACGGGTCTCAAAATGTTTATTAGAATCTAATAAGTAAATAATAAAAGTATAACAGTTAACCAATAAAAGGTTTGTCCGTTATCGTTAAAAGAACTTAACTAAAACATTTGCACTATACATTAGTTATATAGGTCCTAAAAAGTGCCTTGTGAACTATATGGTGCCAAATGTGCAATTCACATCGCAAAAAGTTCTAACGGGTCTCAAAATGTTTATTAGAGTCTAATAAGTAAATAATAAAAGTATAACAGTAAACCAATAAAAGGTTTGTCTGTTATCGTTAAAAGAACTTAACTAAAACATTTGCACTATACATTAGTTATATAGGTCCTAAAAAGTGCCTTGTGAACTATATGGTGCCAAATGTGCAATTCACATTGCAAAAAGTTCTAACGGGTCTCAAAATGTTTATTAGAGTCTAATAAGTAAATAATAAAAGTATAACAGTTAACCAATAAAAGGTTTGTCTGTTATCGTTAAAAGAACTTAACCAAAACATTTGCACTATACATTAGTTATATAGGTCCTAAAAAGTGCCTTGTGAACTATATGGTGCCAAATGTGCAATTCACATTGCAAAAAGTTCTAACGGGTCTCAAAATGTTTATTAGAGTCTAATAAGTAAATAATAAAAGTATAACAGTTAACCAATAAAAGGTTTGTCTGTTATCGTTAAAAGAACTTAACTAAAAATATTGCACTATACATTAGTTATATAGGTCCTAAAAAGTGCCTTGTGAACTATATGGTGATAAATGTGCAATTCACATTGCAAAAAGTTCTAACGGGTCTCAAAATGTTTATTAGAGTCTAATAAGTAAATAATAAAAGTATAACAGTTAACCAATAAAAGGTTTGTCTGTTATCGTTAAAAGAACTTAACTAAAAAATTTGCACTATACATTAGTTATATAGGTCCTAAAAAGTGCCTTGTGAACTATATGGTGCCAAATGTTTAATTCACATTGCAAAAAGTTCTAACGGGTCTCAAAATGTTTATTAGAGTCTAATAAGTAAATAATAAAAGTATAACAGTTAACCAATAAAAGGTTTGTCTGTTATCGTTAAAAGAACTTAACTAAAAAATTTGCACTATACATTAGTTATATAGGTCCTAAAAAGTGCCTTGTGAACTATATGGTGCCAAATGTGCAATTCATATTGCAAAACGTTCTAACGGGTCTCAAAATGTTTATTAGAGTCTAATAAGTAAATAATAAAAGTATAACAGTTAACCAATAGAAGGTTTGTCTGTTATCGTTAAAAGAACTTAACTAAAAAATTTGCACTATACATTAGTTATATAGGTCCTAAAAAGTGCCTTGTGAACTATATGATGCCAAATGTGCAATTCACATTGCAAAACGTTCTAACGGGTCTCAAAATGTTTATTAGAGTCTAATAAGTAAATAATAAAAGTATAACAGTTAACCAATAAAAGGTTTCTCTGTTATCGTTAAAAGAACTTAACTAAAACATTTGCACTATACATTAGTTATATAGGTCCTAAAAAGTGCCTTGTGAACTATATGGTGCCAAATGTTTAATTCACATTGCAAAAAGTTCTAACGGGTCTCAAAATGTTTATTAGAGTCTAATAAGTAAATAATAAAAGTATAACAGTTAACCAATAAAAGGTTTGTCTGTTATCGTTAAAAGAACTTAACTAAAAAATTTGCACTATACATTAGTTATATAGGTCCTAAAAAGTGCCTTGTGAACTATATGATGCCAAATGTGCAATTCACATTGCAAAACGTTCTAACGGGTCTCAAAATGTTTATTAGAGTCTAATAAGTAAATAATAAAAGTATAACAGTTAACCAATAAAAGGTTTCTCTGTTATCGTTAAAAGAACTTAACTAAAACATTTGCACTATACATTAGTTATATAGGTCCTAAAAAGTGCCTTGTGAACTATATGGTGCCAAATGTGCAATTCACATTGCAAAAAGTTCTAACGGGTCTCAAAATGTTTATTAGAGTCTAATAAGTAAATAATAAAAGTATAACATTTAACCAATAAAAGGTTTGTCTGTTATCGTTAAAAGAATTTAACTAAAAAATTTGCACTATACATTAGTTATATAGGTCCTAAAAAGTGCCTTGTGAACTATATGGTGCCAAATGTGCAATTCACATTGCAAAAAGTTCTAACGGGTCTCAAAATGTTTATTAGAGTCTAATAAGTAAATAATAAAAGTATAACAGTTAACCAATAAAAGGTTTGTCTGTTATCGTTAAAAGAACTTAACTAAAAAATTTGCACTATACATTAGTTATATAGGTCCTAAAAAGTGCCTTGTGAACTATATGGTGCCAAATGTTTAATTCACATTGCAAAAAGTTCTAACGGGTCTCAAAATGTTTATTAGAGTCTAATAAGTAAATAATAAAAGTATAACAGTTAACCAATAAAAGGTTTGTCTGTTATCGTTAAAAGAACTTAACTAAAAAATTTGCACTATACATTAGTTATATAGGTCCTAAAAAGTGCCTTGTGAACTATATGGTGCCAAATGTGCAATTCACATTGCAAAAAGTTCTAACGGGTCTCAAAATGTTTATTAGAGTCTAATAAGTAAATAATAAAAGTATAACAGTTAACCAATAAAAAGTTTGTCTGTTATCGTTAAAAGAACTTAACTAAAACATTTGCACTATACATTAGTTATATAGGTCCTAAAAAGTGCCTTGTGAACTATATGGTGCCAAATGTGCAATTCACATTGCAAAAAGTTCTAACGGGTCTCAAAATGTTTATTAGAGTCTAATAAGTAAATAATAAAAGTATAACAGTTAACCAATAAAAGGTTTGTCTGTTATCGTTAAAAGAACTTAACTAAAACATTTGCACTATACATTAGTTATATAGGTCCTAAAAAGTGCCTTGTGAACTATATGGTGCCAAATGTGCAATTCACATTGCAAAAAGTTCTAACGGGTCTCAAAATGTTTATTAGAGTCTAATAAGTAAATAATAAAAGTATAACAGTAAACCAATAAAAGGTTTGTCTGTTATCGTTAAAAGAACTTAACTAAAACATTTGCACTATACATTAGTTATATAGGTCCTAAAAAGTGCCTTGTGAACTATATGGTGCCAAATGTGCAATTCACATTGCAAAAAGTTCTAACGGGTCTCAAAATGTTTATTAGAGTCTAATAAGTAAATAATAAAAGTATAACAGCAAACCAATTAAAGGTTTGTCTGTTATCGTTAAAAGAACTTAACTAAAAAATTTGCACTATACATTAGTTATATAGGTCCTAAAAAGTGCCTTGTGAACTATATGATGCCAAATGTGCAATTCACATTGCAAAACGTTCTAACGGGTCTCAAAATGTTTATTAGAGTCTAATAAGTAAATAATAAAAGTATAACAGTTAACCAATAAAAGGTTTGTCTGTTATCGTTAAAAGAACTTAACTAAAATATTTGCACTATACATTAGTTATATAGGTCCTAAAAAGTGCCTTGTGAACTATATGGTGCCAAATGTGCAATTCACATTGCAAAAAGTTCTAACGGGTCTCAAAATGTTTATTAGAGTCTAATAAGTAAATAATAAAAGTATAACAGTTAACCAATAAAAGGTTTCTCTGTTATCGTTAAAAGAACTTAACTAAAACATTTGCACTATACATTAGTTATATAGGTCCTAAAAAGTGCCTTGTGAACTATATGGTGCCAAATGTTTAATTCACATTGCAAAAAGTTCTAACGGGTCTCAAAATGTTTATTAGAGTCTAATAAGTAAATAATAAAAGTATAACAGTTAACCAATAAAAGGTTTGTCTGTTATCGTTAAAAGAACTTAACTAAAAAATTTGCACTATACATTAGTTATATAGGTCCTAAAAAGTGCCTTGTGAACTATATGATGCCAAATGTGCAATTCACATTGCAAAACGTTCTAACGGGTCTCAAAATGTTTATTAGAGTCTAATAAGTAAATAATAAAAGTATAACAGTTAACCAATAAAAGGTTTCTCTGTTATCGTTAAAAGAACTTAACTAAAACATTTGCACTATACATTAGTTATATAGGTCCTAAAAAGTGCCTTGTGAACTATATGGTGCCAAATGTGCAATTCACATTGCAAAAAGTTCTAACGGGTCTCAAAATGTTTATTAGAGTCTAATAAGTAAATAATAAAAGTATAACATTTAACCAATAAAAGGTTTGTCTGTTATCGTTAAAAGAATTTAACTAAAAAATTTGCACTATACATTAGTTATATAGGTCCTAAAAAGTGCCTTGTGAACTATATGGTGCCAAATGTGCAATTCACATTGCAAAAAGTTCTAACGGGTCTCAAAATGTTTATTAGAGTCTAATAAGTAAATAATAAAAGTATAACAGTTAACCAATAAAAGGTTTGTCTGTTATCGTTAAAAGAACTTAACTAAAAAATTTGCACTATACATTAGTTATATAGGTCCTAAAAAGTGCCTTGTGAACTATATGGTGCCAAATGTTTAATTCACATTGCAAAAAGTTCTAACGGGTCTCAAAATGTTTATTAGAGTCTAATAAGTAAATAATAAAAGTATAACAGTTAACCAATAAAAGGTTTGTCTGTTATCGTTAAAAGAACTTAACTAAAAAATTTGCACTATACATTAGTTATATAGGTCCTAAAAAGTGCCTTGTGAACTATATGGTGCCAAATGTGCAATTCACATTGCAAAAAGTTCTAACGGGTCTCAAAATGTTTATTAGAGTCTAATAAGTAAATAATAAAAGTATAACAGTTAACCAATAAAAAGTTTGTCTGTTATCGTTAAAAGAACTTAACTAAAACATTTGCACTATACATTAGTTATATAGGTCCTAAAAAGTGCCTTGTGAACTATATGGTGCCAAATGTGCAATTCACATTGCAAAAAGTTCTAACGGGTCTCAAAATGTTTATTAGAGTCTAATAAGTAAATAATAAAAGTATAACAGTTAACCAATAAAAGGTTTGTCTGTTATCGTTAAAAGAACTTAACTAAAACATTTGCACTATACATTAGTTATATAGGTCCTAAAAAGTGCCTTGTGAACTATATGGTGCCAAATGTGCAATTCACATTGCAAAAAGTTCTAACGGGTCTCAAAATGTTTATTAGAGTCTAATAAGTAAATAATAAAAGTATAACAGTAAACCAATAAAAGGTTTGTCTGTTATCGTTAAAAGAACTTAACTAAAACATTTGCACTATACATTAGTTATATAGGTCCTAAAAAGTGCCTTGTGAACTATATGGTGCCAAATGTGCAATTCACATTGCAAAAAGTTCTAACGGGTCTCAAAATGTTTATTAGAGTCTAATAAGTAAATAATAAAAGTATAACAGCAAACCAATTAAAGGTTTGTCTGTTATCGTTAAAAGAACTTAACTAAAAAATTTGCACTATACATTAGTTATATAGGTCCTAAAAAGTGCCTTGTGAACTATATGATGCCAAATGTGCAATTCACATTGCAAAACGTTCTAACGGGTCTCAAAATGTTTATTAGAGTCTAATAAGTAAATAATAAAAGTATAACAGTTAACCAATAAAAGGTTTGTCTGTTATCGTTAAAAGAACTTAACTAAAATATTTGCACTATACATTAGTTATATAGGTCCTAAAAAGTGCCTTGTGAACTATATGGTGCCAAATGTGCAATTCACATTGCAAAAAGTTCTAACGGGTCTCAAAATGTTTATTAGAGTCTAATAAGTAAATAATAAAAGTATAACAGTTAACCAATAAAAGGTTTGTCTGTTATCGTTAAAAGAACTTAACTAAAAAATTTTCACTATACATTAGTTATATAGGTCCTAAAAAGTGCCTTGTGAACTATATGGTGCCAAATGTTTAATTCACATTGCAAAAAGTTCTAACGGGTCTCAAAATGTTTATTAGAGTCTAATAAGTAAATAATAAAAGTATAACAGTTAACCAATAAAAGGTTTGTCTGTTATCGTTAAAAGAACTTAACTAAAAAATTTGCACTATACATTAGTTATATAGGTCCTAAAAAGTGCCTTGTGAACTATATGGTGCCAAATGTGCAATTCACATTGCAAAAAGTTCTAACGGGTCTCAAAATGTTTATTAGAGTCTAATAAGTAAATAATAAAAGTATAACAGTTAACCAATAAAAAGTTTGTCTGTAATCGTTAAAAGAACTTAACTAAAAAATTTGCACTATACATTAGTTATATAGGTCCTAAAAAGTGCCTTGTGAACTATATGGTGCCAAATGTGCAATTCACATTGCAAAAAGTTCTAACGGGTCTCAAAATGTTTATTAGAGTCTAATAAGTAAATAATAAAAGTATAACAGTTAACCAATAAAAGGTTTGTCTGTTATCGTTAAAAGAACTTAACTAAAACATTTGCACTTTACATTAGTTATATAGGTCCTAAAAAGTGCCTTGTGAACTATATGGTGCCAAATGTGCAATTCACATTGCAAAAAGTTCTAACGGGTCTCAAAATGTTTATTAGAGTCTAATAAGTAAATAATAAAAGTATAACAGTTAACCAATAAAAGGTTTGTCTGTTATCGTTAAAAGAACTTAACTAAAACATTTGCACTATACATTAGTTATATAGGTCCTAAAAAGTGCCTGGTGAACTATATGGTGCCAAATGTGCAATTCACATTGCAAAAAGTTCTAACGGGTCTCAAAATGTTTATTAGAGTCTAATAAGTAAATAATAAAAGTATAACAGTTAACCAATAAAAGGTTTGTCTGTTATCGTTAAAAGAACTTAACTAAAACATTTGCACTATACATTAGTTATATAGGTCCTAAAAAGTGCCTTGTGAACTATATGGTGCCAAATGTGCAATTCACATTGCAAAAAGTTCTAACGGGTCTCAAAATGTTTATTAGAGTCTAATAAGTAAATAATAAAAGTATAACAGTAAACCAATTAAAGGTTTGTCTGTTATCGTTAAAAGAACTTAACTAAAACATTTGCACTATACATTAGTTATATAGGTCCTAAAAAGTGCCTTGTGAACTATATGATGCCAAATGTGCAATTCACATTACAAAACGTTCTAACGGGTCTCAAAATGTTTATTAGAGTCTAATAAGTAAATAATAAAAGTATAACAGTTAACCAATAAAAGGTTTCTCTGTTATCGTTAAAAGAACTTAACTAAAACATTTGCACTATACATTAGTTATATAGGTCCTAAAAAGTGCCTTGTGAACTATATGGTGCCAAATGTGCAATTCACATTGCAAAAAGTTCTAACGGGTCTCAAAATGTTTATTAGAGTCTAATAAGTAAATAATAAAAGTATAACAGTTAACCAATAAAAGGTTTGTCTGTTATCGTTAAAAGAACTTAACTAAAACATTTGCACTATACATTAGTTATATAGGTCCTAAAAAGTGCCTTGTGAACTATATGGTGCCAAATGTGCAATTCACATTGCAAAAAGTTCTAACGGGTCTCAAAATGTTTATTAGAGTCTAATAAGTAAAAAAATAAAAGTATAACAGTAAACCAATTAAAGGTTTGTCTGTTATCGTTAAAAGAACTTAACTAAAAAATTTGCACTATACATTAGTTATATAGGTCCTAAAAAGTGCCTTGTGAACTATATGATGCCAAATGTGCAATTCACATTACAAAACGTTCTAACGGGTCTCAAAATGTTTATTAGAGTCTAATAAGTAAATAATAAAAGTATAACAGTTAACCAATAAAAGGTTTCTCTGTTATCGTTAAAAGAACTTAACTAAAAAATTTGCACTATACATTAGTTATATAGGTCCTAAAAAGTGCCTTGTGAACTATATGGTGCCAAATGTGCAATTCACATTGCAAAAAGTTCTAACGGGTCTCAAAATGTTTATTAGAGTCTAATAAGTAAATAATAAAAGTATAACAGTTAACCAATAAAAGGTTTGTCTGTTATCGTTAAAAGAACTTAACTAAAAAATTTGCACTATACATTAGTTATATAGGTCCTAAAAAGTGCCTTGTGAACTATATGGTGCCAAATGTGCAATTCACATTGCAAAAAGTTCTAACGGGTCTCAAAATGTTTATTAGAGTCTAATAAGTAAATAATAAAAGTATAACAGTTAACCAATAAAAGGTTTGTCTGTTATCGTTAAAAGAACTTAACTAAAACATTTGCACTATACATTAGTTTAATAGGTCCTAAAAAGTGCCTTGTGAACTATATGGTGCCAAATGTGCAATTCACATTGCAAAAAGTTCTAACGGGTCTCAAAATGTTTATTAGAGTCTAATAAGTAAATAATAAAAGTATAACAGTTAACCAATAAAAGGTTTGTCTGTTATCGTTAAAAGAACTTAACTAAAAAATTTGCACTATACATTAGTTATATAGGTCCTAAAAAGTGCCTTGTGGACTATATGGTGCCAAATGTGCAATTCACATTGCAAAAAGTTCTAACGGGTCTCAAATAGTTTATTAGAGTCTAATAAGTAAATAATAAAAGTATAACAGTTAACCAATGAAAGGTTTGTCTGTTATCGTTAAAAGAACTTAACTAAAACATTTGCACTATACATTAGTTATATAGGTCCTAAAAAGTGCCTTGTGAACTATATGGTGCCAAATGTGCAATTCACATTGCAAAAAGTTCTAACGGGTCTCAAAATGTTTATTAGAGTCTAATAAGTAAATAATAAAAGTATAACAGTTAACCAATAGAAGGTTTGTCTGTTATCGTTAAAAGAACTTAACTAAAAAATTTGCACTATACATTAGTTATATAGGTCCTAAAAAGTGCCTTGTGAACTATATGGTGCCAAATGTGCAATTCACATTGCAAAAAGTTCTAATGGGTCTCAAAATGTTTATTAGAGTCTAATAAGTAAATAATAAAAGTATAACAGTTAACCAATAAAAGGTTTCTCTGTTATCGTTAAAAGAACTTAACTAAAAAATTTGCACTATACATTAGTTATATAGGTCCTAAAAAGTGCCTTGTGAACTATATGGTGCCAAATGTGCAATTCATATTGCAAACAGTTCTAACGGGTCTCAAAATGTTTATTAGAGTCTAATAAGTAAATAATAAAAGTATAACAGTTAACCAAAAGAAGGTTTGTCTATTATCGTTAAAAGAACTTAACTAAAACATTTGCACTATACATTAGTTATATAGGTCCTAAAAAGTGCCTTGTGAACTATATGGTGCCAAATGTCCAATTCACATTGCAAAAAGTTCTAACGGGTCTCAAAATGTTTATTAGAGTCTAATAAGTAAATAATAAAAGTATAACAGTAAACCAATAAAAGGTTTGTCTGTTATCGTTAAAAGAACTTAACTAAAAAATTTGCACTATACTTTAGTTATATAGGTCCTAAAAAGTGCCTTGTGAACTATATGATGCCAAATGTGCAATTCACATTGCAAAAAGTTCTAACGGGTCTCAAAATGTTTATTTGAGTCTAATAAGTAAATAATAAAAGTATAACAGTTAACCAATAAAAGGTTTGTCCGTTATCGTTAAAAGAACTTAACTAAAACATTTGCACTATACATTAGTTATATAGGTCCTAAAAAGTGCCTTGTGAACTATATGGTGCCAAATGTGCAATTCACATTGCAAAAAGTTCTAACGGGTCTCAAAATGCTTATTAGAGTCTAATAAGTAAATAATAAAAGTATAACAGTAAACCAATAAAAGGTTTGTCTGTTATCGTTAAAAGAACTTCACTAAAACATTTGCACTATACATTAGTTATATAGGTCCTAAAAAGTGCCTTGTGAACTATATGGTGCCAAATGTGCAATTCACATTGCAAAAAGTTCTAACGGGTCTCAAAATGTTTATTAGAGTCTAATAAGTAAATAATAAAAGTATAACAGTTAACCAATAAAAGGTTTGTCTGTTATCGTTAAAAGAACTTAACTAAAACATTTGCACTATACATTAGTTATATAGGTCCTAAAAAGTGCCTTGTGAACTATATAGTGCCAAATGTGCAATTCACATTGCAAAAAGTTCTAACGGGTCTCAAAATGTTTATTAGAGTCTAATAAGTAAATAATAAAAGTATAACAGTTAACCAATAAAAGGTTTGTCTGTTATCGTTAAAAGAACTTAACTAAAAAATTTGCACTATACATTAGTTTAATAGGTCCTAAAAAGTGCCTTGTGAACTATATGGTGCCAAATGTGCAATTCACATTGCAAAAAGTTCTAACGGGTCTCAAAATGTTTATTAGAGTCTAATAAGTAAATAATAAAAGTATAACAGTAAACCAATAAAAGGTTTGTCTGTTATCGTTAAAAGAACTTAACTAAAACATTTGCACTATACATTAGTTATATAGGTCCTAAAAAGTGCCTTGTGAACTATATGGTGCCAAATGTGCAATTCACATTGCAAAAAGTTCTAACGGGTCTCAAAATGTTTATTAGAGTCTAATAAGTAAATAATAAAAGTATAACAGTTAACCAATAAAAGGTTTGTCTGTTATCGTTAAAAGAACTTAACTAAAACATTTGCAATATACATTAGTTATATAGGTCCTGAAAAGTGCCTTGTGAACTATATGGTGCCAAATGTGCAATTCACATTGCAAAAAGTTCTAACGGGTCTCAAAATGTTTATTAGAGTCTAATAAGTAAATAATAAAAGTATAACAGTTAACCAATAAAAGGTTTGTCCGTTATCGTTAAAAGAACTTAACTAAAACATTTGCACTATACATTAGTTATATAGGTCCTAAAAAGTGCCTTGTGAACTATATGGTGCCAAATGTGCAATTCACATTGCAAAAAGTTCTAACGGGTCTCAAAATGTTTATTAGAGTCTAATAAGTAAATAATAAAAGTATAACAGTTAACCAATTAAAGGTTTGTCTGTTATCGTTAAAAGAACTTAACTAAAAAATTTGCACTATACATTAGTTATATAGGTCCTAAAAAGTGCCTTGTGAACTATATGGTGCCATATGTTCAATTCACATTGCAAAAAGTTCTAACGGGTCTCAAAATGTTTATTAGAGTCTAATAAGTAAATCATAAAAGTTTAACAGTTAACCAATAAAAGGTTTGTCTGTTATCGTTAAAAGGACTTAATTAAAAAATTTGCACTATACATTAGTTATATAGGTCCTAAAAAGTGCCTTATGAACTATATGGTGCCAAATGTTCAATTCACATTGCAAAAAGTTCTAACGGGTCTCAAAATGTTTATTAGAGTCTAATAAGTAAATCAAAAAAGTTTAACAGTTAACCAATAAAAGGTTTGTCTGTTATCGTTAAAAGAACTTAACTAAAATATTTGCACTATACATTAGTTATATAGGTCCTAAAAAGTGCCTTGTGAACTATATGGTGCCAAATGTGCAATTCATATTGCAAACAGTTCTAACGGGTCTCAAAATGTTTATTAGAGTCTAATAAGTAAATAATAAAAGTATAACAGTTAACCAATAGAAGGTTTGTCTATTATCGTTAAAAGAACTTAACTAAAACATTTGCACTATACATTAGTTATATAGGTCCTAAAAAGTGCCTTGTGAACTATATGGTGCCAAATGTGCAATTCATATTGCAAACAGTTCTAACGGGTCTCAAAATGTTTATTAGAGTCTAATAAGTAAATAATAAAAGTATAACAGTTAACCAATAAAAGGTTTGTCCGTTATCGTTAAAAGAACTTAACTAAAACATTTGCACTATACATTAGTTATATAGGTCCTAAAAAGTGCCTTGTGAACTATATAGTGCCAAATGTGCAATTCACATTGCAAAAAGTTCTAACGGGTCTCAAAATGTTTATTGGAGTCTAATAAGTAAATGATAAAAGTATAACAGTAAACCAATAAAAGGTTTGTCTGTTATCGTTAAAAGAACTTAACTAAAACATTTGCACTATACATTAGTTATATAGGTCCTAAAAAGTGCCTTGTGAACTATATGGTGCCAAATGTGCAATTCACATTGCAAAAAGTTCTAACGGGTCTCAAAATGTTTATTAGAGTCTAATAAGTAAATAATAAAAGTATAACAGTTAACCAATAAAAGGTTTGTCTGTTATCGTTAAAAGAACTTAACTAAAACATTTGCACTATACATTAGTTACATAGGTCCTAAAAAGTGCCTTGTGAACTATATGGTGCCAAATGTGCAATTCACATTGCAAAAAGTTCTAACGGGTCTCAAAATGTTTATTAGAGTCTAATAAGTAAATAATAAAAGTATAACAGTTAACCAATAAAAGGTTTGTCTGTTATCGTTAAAAGAACTTAACTAAAAAATTTGCACTATACATTAGTTATATAGGTCCTAAAAAGTGCCTTGTGAACTATATGGTGCCAAATGTGCAATTCACATGGCAAAAAGTTCTAACGGGTCTCAAAATGTTTATTAGAGTCTAATAAGTAAATAATAAAAGTATAACAGTTAACCATTAAAAGGTTTGTCTGTTATCGTTAAAAGAACTTAACTAAAAAATTTGCACTATACATTAGTTATATAGGTCTTAAAAAGTGCCTTGTGAACTATATGGTGCCAAATGTGCAATTCACATTGCAAAAAGTTCTAACGGGTCTCAAAATGTTTATTAGAGTCTAATAAGTAAATCATAAAAGCATAACAGTTAACCAATAAAAGGTTTGTCTGTTATCGTTAAAAGAACTTAACTAAAAAATTTGCACTATACATTAGTTATATAGGTCCTAAAAAGTGCCTTGTGAACTATATGGTGCCAAATGTGCAATTCATATTGCAAAAAGTTCTAACGGGTCTCAAAATGTTTATTAGAGTCTAATAAGTAAATAATAAAAGTATAACAGTTAACCAATAGAAGGTTTGTCTGTTATCGTTAAAAGAACTTAACTAAAACATTTGCACTGTACATTAGTTATATAGGTCCTAAAAAGTGCCTTGTGAACTATATGGTGCCAAATGTGCAATTCACATTGCAAAAAGTTCTAACGGGTCTCAAAATGTTTATTAGAGTCTAATAAGTAAATAATAAAAGTATAACAGTTAACCAATTAAAGGTTTGTCTGTTATCGTTAAAAGAACTTAACTAAAAAATTTGCCATATACATTAGTTATATAGGTCCTAAAAAGTGCTTTGTGAACTATATGATGCCAAATGTGCAATTCACATTGCAAAACGTTCTAACGGGTCTCAAAATGTTTATTAGAGTCTAATAAGTAAATAATAAAAGTATAACAGTTAACCAATAAAAGGTTTGTCTGTTATCGTTAAAAGAACTTAACTAAAACATTTGCACTATACATTAGTTATATAGGTCCTAAGAAGTGCCTTGTGAACTATATGGTGCCAAATGTGCAATTCACATTGCAAAAAGTTCTAACGGGTCTCAAAATGTTTATTAGAGTCTAATAAGTAAATAATAAAAGTATACCAGTTAACCAATAAAAAGTTTGTCTGTTATCGTTAAAAGAACTTAACTTAAAAATTTGCACTATACATTAGTTATATAGGTCCTAAAAAGTGCCTTGTGAACTATATGGTGCCAAATGTGCAATTCACATTGCAAAAAGTTCTAACGGGTCTCAAAATGTTTATTAGAGTCTAATAAGTAAATAATAAAAGTATAACAGTTAACCAATAAAAGGTTTGTCTGTTATCGTTAAAAGAACTTAACTAAAACATTTGCACTATACATTAGTTTAATAGGTCCTAAAAAGTGCCTTGTGAACTATATGGTGCCAAATGTGCAATTCACATTGCAAAAAGTTCTAACGGGTCTCAAAATGTTTATTAGAGTCTAATAAGTAAATAATAAAAGTATAACAGTTAACCAATAAAAGGTTTGTCTGTTATCGTTAAAAGAACTTAACTAAAAAATTTGCACTATACATTAGTTATATAGGTCCTAAAAAGTGCCTTGTGGACTATATGGTGCCAAATGTGCAATTCACATTGCAAAAAGTTCTAACGGGTCTCAAATAGTTCATTAGAGTCTAATAAGTAAATAATAAAAGTATAACAGTTAACCAATAAAAGGTTTCTCTGTTATCGTTAAAAGAACTTAACTAAAAAATTTGCACTATACATTAGTTATATAGGTCCTAAAAAGTGCCTTGTGAACTATATGGTGCCAAATGTGCAATTCACATTGCAAAAAGTTCTAACGGGTCTCAAAATGTTTATTAGAGTCTAATAAGTAAATAATAAAAGTATAACAGTTAACCAATAAAAGGTTTGTCTGTTATCGTTAAAAGAACTTAACTAAAAAATTTGCACTATACATTAGTTATATAGGTCCTAAAAAGTGCCTTGTGAACTATATGGTGCCAAATGTGCAATTCACATTGCAAAAAGTTCTAACGGGTCTCAAAATGTTTATTAGAGTCTAATAAGTAAATAATAAAAGTATAACAGTTAACCAATAAAAGGTTTGTCTGTTATCGTTAAAAGAACTTAACTAAAACATTTGCACTATACATTAGTTATATAGGTCCTAAAAAGTGCCTTGTGAACTATATGGTGCCAAATGTGCAATTCACATTGCAAAAAGTTCTAACGGGTCTCAAAATGTTTATTAGAGTCTAATAAGTAAATAATAAAAGTATAACAGTTAACCAATAAAAGGTTTGTCTGTTATCGTTAAAAGAACTTAACTAAAAAATTTGCACTATACATTAGTTATATAGGTCCTAAAAAGTGCCTTGTGAACTATATGGTGCCAAATGTGCAATTCACATTGCAAAAAGTTCTAACGGGTCTCAAAATGTTTATTAGAGTCTAATAAGTAAATAATAAAAGTATAACAGTTAACCAATAAAAGGTTTGTCTGTTATCGTTAAAAGAACTTAACTAAAAAATTTGCACTATACATTAGTTATATAGGTCCTAAAAAGTGCCTTGTGAACTATATGGTGCCAAATGTGCAATTCACATTGCAAAAAGTTCTAACGGGTCTCAAAATGTTTATTAGAGTCTAATAAGTAAATAATAAAAGTATAACAGTTAACCAATAAAAGGTTTGTCTGTTATCGTTAAAAGAACTTAACTAAAAAATTTGCACTATACATTAGTTATATAGGTCCTAAAAAGTGCCTTGTGAACTATATGGTGCCAAATGTGCAATTCACATTGCAAAAAGTTCTAACGGGTCTCAAAATGTTTATTAGAGTCTAATAAGTAAATAATAAAAGTATAACAGTTAACCAATAAAAGGTTTGTCTGTTATCGTTAAAAGAACTTAACTAAAACATTTGCACTATACATTAGTTATATAGGTCCTAAAAAGTGCCTTGTGAACTATATGGTGCCAAATGTGCAATTCACATTGCAAAAAGTTCTAACGGGTCTCAAAATGTTTATTAGAGTCTAATAAGTAAATAATAAAAGTATAACAGTTAACCAATAAAAGGTTTGTCTGTTATCGTTAAAAGAACTTAACTAAAACATTTGCACTATACATTAGTTATATAGGTCCTAAAAAGTGCCTTGTGAACTATATAGTGCCAAATGTGCAATTCATATTGCAAAAAGTTCTAACGGGTCTCAAAATGTTTATTAGAGTCTAATAAGTAAATAATAAAAGTATAACAGTTAACCAATAAAAGGTTTGTCTGTTATCGTTAAAAGAACTTAACTAAAACATTTGCACTATACATTAGTTATATAGATCCTAAAAAGTGCCTTGTGAACTATATGGTGCCAAATGTGCAATTCACATTGCAAAAAGTTCTAACGGGTCTCAAAATGTTTATTAGAGTCTAATAAGTAAATAATAAAAGTATAACAGTTAACCAATAAAAGGTTTGTCTGTTATCGTTAAAAGAACTTAACTAAAACATTTGCACTATACATTAGTTATATAGGTCCTAAAAAGTGCCTTGTGAACTATATGGTGCCAAATGTGCAATTCACATTGCAAAAAGTTCTAACGGGTCTCAAAATGTTTATTAGAGTCTAATAAGTAAATAATAAAAGTATAACAGTTAACCAATAAAAGGTTTGTCTGTTATCGTTAAAAGAACTTAACTAAAACATTTGCACTATACATTAGTTATATAGGTCCTAAAAAGTGCCTTGTGAACTATATGGTGCCAAATGTGCAATTCACATTGCAAAAAGTTCTAACGGGTCTCAAAATGTTTATTAGAGTCTAATAAGTAAATAATAAAAGTATAACAGTTAACCAATAAAAGGTTTGTCTGTTATCGTTAAAAGAACTTAACTAAAAAATTTGCACTATACATTAGTTATATAGGTCCTAAAAAGTGCCTTGTGAACTATATGGTGCCAAATGTGCAATTCACATTGCAAAAAGTTCTAACGGGTCTCAAAATGTTTATTAGAGTCTAATAAGTAAATAATAAAAGTATAACAGTTAACCAATAAAAGGTTTGTCTGTTATCGTTAAAAGAACTTAACTAAAAATTTTGCACTATACATTAGTTATATAGGTCCTAAAAAGTGCCTTGTGAACTATATGGTGCCAAATGTGCAATTCACATTGCAAAAAGTTCTAACGGGTCTCAAAATGTTTATTAGAGTCTAATAAGTAAATAATAAAAGTATAACAGTTAACCAATAAAAGGTTTGTCTGTTATCGTTAAAAGAACTTAACTAAAAAATTTGCACTATACATTAGTTATATAGGTCCTAAAAAGTGCCTTGTGAACTATATGGTGCCAAATGTGCAATTCACATTGCAAAAAGTTCTAACGGGTCTCAAAATGTTTATTAGAGTCTAATAAGTAAATAATAAAAGTATAACAGTTAACCAATAAAAGGTTTGTCTGTTATCGTTAAAAGAACTTAACTAAAACATTTGCACTATACATTAGTTATATAGGTCCTAAAAAGTGCCTTGTGAACTATATGGTGCCAAATGTGCAATTCACATTGCAAAAAGTTCTAACGGGTCTCAAAATGTTTATTAGAGTCTAATAAGTAAATAATAAAAGTATAACAGTTAACCAATAAAAGGTTTGTCTGTTATCGTTAAAAGAACTTAACTAAAACATTTGCACTATACATTAGTTATATAGGTCCTAAAAAGTGCCTTGTGAACTATATGGTGCCAAATGTGCAATTCACATTGCAAAAAGTTCTAACGGGTCTCAAAATGTTTATTAGAGTCTAATAAGTAAATAATAAAAGTATAACAGTTAACCAATAAAAGGTTTGTCTGTTATCGTTAAAAGAACTTAACTAAAACATTTGCACTATACATTAGTTATATAGGTCCTAAAAAGTGCCTTGTGAACTATATGGTGCCAAATGTGCAATTCACATTGCAAAAAGTTCTAACGGGTCTCAAAATGTTTATTAGAGTCTAATAAGTAAATAATAAAAGTATAACAGTTAACCAATAAAAGGTTTGTCTGTTATCGTTAAAAGAACTTAACTAAAAAATTTGCACTATACATTAGTTATATAGGTCCTAAAAAGTGCCTTGTGAACTATATGGTGCCAAATGTGCAATTCACATTGCAAAAAGTTCTAACGGGTCTCAAAATGTTTATTAGAGTCTAATAAGTAAATAATAAAAGTATAACAGTTAACCAATAAAAGGTTTGTCTGTTATCGTTAAAAGAACTTAACTAAAAAATTTGCACTATACATTAGTTATATAGGTCCTAAAAAGTGCCTTGTGAACTATATGGTGCCAAATGTGCAATTCACATTGCAAAAAGTTCTAACGGGTCTCAAAATGTTTATTAGAGTCTAATAAGTAAATAATAAAAGTATAACAGTTAACCAATAAAAGGTTTGTCTGTTATCGTTAAAAGAACTTAACTAAAAAATTTGCACTATACATTAGTTATATAGGCCTAAAAAGTGCCTTGTGAACTATATGGTGCCAAATGTGCAATTCACATTGCAAAAAGTTCTAACGGGTCTCAAAATGTTTATTAGAGTCTAATAAGTAAATAATAAAAGTATAACAGTTAACCAATAAAAGGTTTGTGTGTTATCGTTAAAAGAACTTAACTAAAACATTTGCACTATACATTAGTTATATAGGTCCTAAAAAGTGCCTTGTGAAATATATGGTGCCAAATGTGCAATTCACATTGCAAAAAGTTCTAACGGGTCTCAAAATGTTTATTAGAGTCTAATAAGTAAATAATAAAAGTATAACAGTTAACCAATAAAAGGTTTGTCTGTTATCGTTAAAAGAACTTAACTAAAAAATTTGCACTATACATTAGTTATATAGGCCTAAAAAGTGCCTTGTGAACTATATGGTGCCAAATGTGCAATTCACATTGCAAAAAGTTCTAACGGGTCTCAAAATGTTTATTAGAGTCTAATAAGTAAATAATAAAAGTATAACAGTTAACCAATAAAAGGTTTGTTTGTTATCGTTAAAAGAACTTAACCAAAAATTTGGACTATACATTAGTTATATAGGTCCTAAAAAGTGCCTTGTGAACTATATGGTGCCAAATGTGCAATTCACAATGCAAAAAGTTCTAACGGGTCTCAAAATGTTTATTAGAGTCTAATAAGTAAATAATAAAAGTATAACAGTTAACCAATAAAAGGTTTGTCTGTTATCGTTAAAAGAACTTAACTAAAACATTTGCACTATACATTAGTTATATAGGTCCTAAAAAGTGCCTTGTGAACTATATAGTGCCAAATGTGCAATTCATATTGCAAAAAGTTCTAACGGGTCTCAAAATGTTTATTAGAGTCTAATAAGTAAATAATAAAAGTATAACAGTTAACCAATAAAAGGTTTGTCTGTTATCGTTAAAAGAACTTAACTAAAACATTTGCACTATACATTAGTTATATAGATCCTAAAAAGTGCCTTGTGAACTATATGGTGCCAAATGTGCAATTCACATTGCAAAAAGTTCTAACGGGTCTCAAAATGTTTATTAGAGTCTAATAAGTAAATAATAAAAGTATAACAGTTAACCAATAAAAGGTTTGTCTGTTATCGTTAAAAGAACTTAACTAAAACATTTGCACTATACATTAGTTATATAGGTCCTAAAAAGTGCCTTGTGAACTATATGGTGCCAAATGTGCAATTCACATTGCAAAAAGTTCTAACGGGTCTCAAAATGTTTATTAGAGTCTAATAAGTAAATAATAAAAGTATAACAGTTAACCAATAAAAGGTTTGTCTGTTATCGTTAAAAGAACTTAACTAAAACATTTGCACTATACATTAGTTATATAGGTCCTAAAAAGTGCCTTGTGAACTATATGGTGCCAAATGTGCAATTCACATTGCAAAAAGTTCTAACGGGTCTCAAAATGTTTATTAGAGTCTAATAAGTAAATAATAAAAGTATAACAGTTAACCAATAAAAGGTTTGTCTGTTATCGTTAAAAGAACTTAACTAAAAAATTTGCACTATACATTAGTTATATAGGTCCTAAAAAGTGCCTTGTGAACTATATGGTGCCAAATGTGCAATTCACATTGCAAAAAGTTCTAACGGGTCTCAAAATGTTTATTAGAGTCTAATAAGTAAATAATAAAAGTATAACAGTTAACCAATAAAAGGTTTGTCTGTTATCGTTAAAAGAACTTAACTAAAAATTTTGCACTATACATTAGTTATATAGGTCCTAAAAAGTGCCTTGTGAACTATATGGTGCCAAATGTGCAATTCACATTGCAAAAAGTTCTAACGGGTCTCAAAATGTTTATTAGAGTCTAATAAGTAAATAATAAAAGTATAACAGTTAACCAATAAAAGGTTTGTCTGTTATCGTTAAAAGAACTTAACTAAAAAATTTGCACTATACATTAGTTATATAGGTCCTAAAAAGTGCCTTGTGAACTATATGGTGCCAAATGTGCAATTCACATTGCAAAAAGTTCTAACGGGTCTCAAAATGTTTATTAGAGTCTAATAAGTAAATAATAAAAGTATAACAGTTAACCAATAAAAGGTTTGTCTGTTATCGTTAAAAGAACTTAACTAAAACATTTGCACTATACATTAGTTATATAGGTCCTAAAAAGTGCCTTGTGAACTATATGGTGCCAAATGTGCAATTCACATTGCAAAAAGTTCTAACGGGTCTCAAAATGTTTATTAGAGTCTAATAAGTAAATAATAAAAGTATAACAGTTAACCAATAAAAGGTTTGTCTGTTATCGTTAAAAGAACTTAACTAAAACATTTGCACTATACATTAGTTATATAGGTCCTAAAAAGTGCCTTGTGAACTATATGGTGCCAAATGTGCAATTCACATTGCAAAAAGTTCTAACGGGTCTCAAAATGTTTATTAGAGTCTAATAAGTAAATAATAAAAGTATAACAGTTAACCAATAAAAGGTTTGTCTGTTATCGTTAAAAGAACTTAACTAAAACATTTGCACTATACATTAGTTATATAGGTCCTAAAAAGTGCCTTGTGAACTATATGGTGCCAAATGTGCAATTCACATTGCAAAAAGTTCTAACGGGTCTCAAAATGTTTATTAGAGTCTAATAAGTAAATAATAAAAGTATAACAGTTAACCAATAAAAGGTTTGTCTGTTATCGTTAAAAGAACTTAACTAAAAAATTTGCACTATACATTAGTTATATAGGTCCTAAAAAGTGCCTTGTGAACTATATGGTGCCAAATGTGCAATTCACATTGCAAAAAGTTCTAACGGGTCTCAAAATGTTTATTAGAGTCTAATAAGTAAATAATAAAAGTATAACAGTTAACCAATAAAAGGTTTGTCTGTTATCGTTAAAAGAACTTAACTAAAACATTTGCACTATACATTAGTTATATAGGTCCTAAAAAGTGCCTTGTGAACTATATGGTGCCAAATGTGCAATTCACATTGCAAAAAGTTCTAACGGGTCTCAAAATGTTTATTAGAGTCTAATAAGTAAATAATAAAAGTATAACAGTTAACCAATAAAAGGTTTGTCTGTTATCGTTAAAAGAACTTAACTAAAAAATTTGCACTATACATTAGTTATATAGGTCCTAAAAAGTGCCTTGTGAACTATATGGTGCCAAATGTGCAATTCACATTGCAAAAAGTTCTAACGGGTCTCAAAATGTTTATTAGAGTCTAATAAGTAAATAATAAAAGTATAACAGTTAACCAATAAAAGGTTTGTCTGTTATCGTTAAAAGAACTTAACTAAAAATTTTGCACTATACATTAGTTATATAGGTCCTAAAAAGTGCCTTGTGAACTATATGGTGCCAAATGTGCAATTCACATTGCAAAAAGTTCTAACGGGTCTCAAAATGTTTATTAGAGTCTAATAAGTAAATAATAAAAGTATAACAGTTAACCAATAAAAGGTTTGTCTGTTATCGTTAAAAGAACTTAACTAAAAAATTTGCACTATACATTAGTTATATAGGTCCTAAAAAGTGCCTTGTGAACTATATGGTGCCAAATGTGCAATTCACATTGCAAAAAGTTCTAACGGGTCTCAAAATGTTTATTAGAGTCTAATAAGTAAATAATAAAAGTATAACAGTTAACCAATAAAAGGTTTGTCTGTTATCGTTAAAAGAACTTAACTAAAACATTTGCACTATACATTAGTTATATAGGTCCTAAAAAGTGCCTTGTGAACTATATGGTGCCAAATGTGCAATTCACATTGCAAAAAGTTCTAACGGGTCTCAAAATGTTTATTAGAGTCTAATAAGTAAATAATAAAAGTATAACAGTTAACCAATAAAAGGTTTGTCTGTTATCGTTAAAAGAACTTAACTAAAACATTTGCACTATACATTAGTTATATAGGTCCTAAAAAGTGCCTTGTGAACTATATGGTGCCAAATGTGCAATTCACATTGCAAAAAGTTCTAACGGGTCTCAAAATGTTTATTAGAGTCTAATAAGTAAATAATAAAAGTATAACAGTTAACCAATAAAAGGTTTGTCTGTTATCGTTAAAAGAACTTAACTAAAACATTTGCACTATACATTAGTTATATAGGTCCTAAAAAGTGCCTTGTGAACTATATGGTGCCAAATGTGCAATTCACATTGCAAAAAGTTCTAACGGGTCTCAAAATGTTTATTAGAGTCTAATAAGTAAATAATAAAAGTATAACAGTTAACCAATAAAAGGTTTGTCTGTTATCGTTAAAAGAACTTAACTAAAAAATTTGCACTATACATTAGTTATATAGGTCCTAAAAAGTGCCTTGTGAACTATATGGTGCCAAATGTGCAATTCACATTGCAAAAAGTTCTAACGGGTCTCAAAATGTTTATTAGAGTCTAATAAGTAAATAATAAAAGTATAACAGTTAACCAATAAAAGGTTTGTCTGTTATCGTTAAAAGAACTTAACTAAAAAATTTGCACTATACATTAGTTATATAGGTCCTAAAAAGTGCCT
The DNA here is from genome assembly GCF_947623445.1 of Clavelina lepadiformis. NCBI lineage: Eukaryota > Metazoa > Chordata > Ascidiacea > Aplousobranchia > Clavelinidae > Clavelina > Clavelina lepadiformis. The sequence goes on from NC_135247.1 coordinate 10,339,345, forward strand.
TGTGAACTATATGGTGCCAAATGTGCAATTCACATTGCAAAAAGTTCTAACGGGTCTCAAAATGTTTATTAGAGTCTAATAAGTAAATAATAAAAGTATAACAGTTAACCAATAAAAGGTTTGTCTGTTATCGTTAAAAGAACTTAACTAAAAAATTTGCACTATACATTAGTTATATAGGTCCTAAAAGGTGCCTTGTGAACTATATGGTGCCAAATGTGCAATTCACATTGCAAAAAGTTCTAACGGGTCTCAAAATGTTTATTAGAGTCTAATAAGTAAATAATAAAAGTATAACAGTTAACCAATAAAAGGTTTGTCTGTTATCGTTAAAAGAACTTAACTAAAAAATTTGCACTATACATTAGTTATATAGGTCCTAAAAAGTGCCTTGTGAACTATATGGTGCCAAATGTGCAATTCACATTGCAAAAAGTTCTAACGGGTCTCAAAATGTTTATTAGAGTCTAATAAGTAAATAATAAAAGTATAACAGTTAACCAATAAAAGGTTTGTGTGTTATCGTTAAAAGAACTTAACTAAAACATTTGCACTATACATTAGTTATATAGGTCCTAAAAAGTGCCTTGTGAAATATATGGTGCCAAATGTGCAATTCACATTGCAAAAAGTTCTAACGGGTCTCAAAATGTTTATTAGAGTCTAATAAGTAAATAATAAAAGTATAACAGTTAACCAATAAAAGGTTTGTCTGTTATCGTTAAAAGAACTTAACTAAAAAATTTGCACTATACATTAGTTATATAGGCCTAAAAAGTGCCTTGTGAACTATATGGTGCCAAATGTGCAATTCACATTGCAAAAAGTTCTAACGGGTCTCAAAATGTTTATTAGAGTCTAATAAGTAAATAATAAAAGTATAACAGTTAACCAATAAAAGGTTTGTCTGTTATCGTTAAAAGAACTTAACTAAAACATTTGCACTATACATTAGTTATATAGGTCCTAAAAAGTGCCTTGTGAACTATATGGTGCCAAATGTGCAATTCACATTGCAAAAAGTTCTAACGGGTCTCAAAATGTTTATTAGAGTCTAATAAGTAAATAATAAAAGTATAACAGTTAACCAATAAAAGGTTTGTCTGTTATCGTTAAAAGAACTTAACTAAAACATTTGCACTATACATTAGTTATATAGGTCCTAAAAAGTGCCTTGTGAACTATATGGTGCCAAATGTGCAATTCACATTGCAAAAAGTTCTAACGGGTCTCAAAATGTTTATTAGAGTCTAATAAGTAAATAATAAAAGTATAACAGTTAACCAATAAAAGGTTTGTCTGTTATCGTTAAAAGAACTTAACTAAAACATTTGCACTATACATTAGTTATATAGGTCCTAAAAAGTGCCTTGTGAACTATATGGTGCCAAATGTGCAATTCACATTGCAAAAAGTTCTAACGGGTCTCAAAATGTTTATTAGAGTCTAATAAGTAAATAATAAAAGTATAACAGTTAACCAATAAAAGGTTTGTTTGTTATCGTTAAAAGAACTTAACCAAAAATTTGGACTATACATTAGTTATATAGGTCCTAAAAAGTGCCTTGTGAACTATATGGTGCCAAATGTGCAATTCACAATGCAAAAAGTTCTAACGGGTCTCAAAATGTTTATTAGAGTCTAATAAGTAAATAATAAAAGTATAACAGTTAACCAATAAAAGGTTTGTCTGTTATCGTTAAAAGAACTTAACTAAAACATTTGCACTATACATTAGTTATATAGGTCCTAAAAAGTGCCTTGTGAACTATATAGTGCCAAATGTGCAATTCATATTGCAAAAAGTTCTAACGGGTCTCAAAATGTTTATTAGAGTCTAATAAGTAAATAATAAAAGTATAACAGTTAACCAATAAAAGGTTTGTCTGTTATCGTTAAAAGAACTTAACTAAAACATTTGCACTATACATTAGTTATATAGATCCTAAAAAGTGCCTTGTGAACTATATGGTGCCAAATGTGCAATTCACATTGCAAAAAGTTCTAACGGGTCTCAAAATGTTTATTAGAGTCTAATAAGTAAATAATAAAAGTATAACAGTTAACCAATAAAAGGTTTGTCTGTTATCGTTAAAAGAACTTAACTAAAACATTTGCACTATACATTAGTTATATAGGTCCTAAAAAGTGCCTTGTGAACTATATGGTGCCAAATGTGCAATTCACATTGCAAAAAGTTCTAACGGGTCTCAAAATGTTTATTAGAGTCTAATAAGTAAATAATAAAAGTATAACAGTTAACCAATAAAAGGTTTGTCTGTTATCGTTAAAAGAACTTAACTAAAAAATTTGCACTATACATTAGTTATATAGGTCCTAAAAAGTGCCTTGTGAACTATATGGTGCCAAATGTGCAATTCACATTGCAAAAAGTTCTAACGGGTCTCAAAATGTTTATTAGAGTCTAATAAGTAAATAATAAAAGTATAACAGTTAACCAATAAAAGGTTTGTCTGTTATCGTTAAAAGAACTTAACTAAAACATTTGCACTATACATTAGTTATACAGGTCCTAAAAAGTGCCTTGTGAACTATATGGTGCCAAATGTGCAATTCACATTGCAAAAAGTTCTAACGGGTCTCAAAATGTTTATTAGAGTCTAATAAGTAAATAATAAAAGTATAACAGTTAACCAATAAAAGGTTTGTCTGTTATCGTTAAAAGAACTTAACTAAAACATTTGCACTATACATTAGTTATATAGGTCCTAAAAAGTGCCTTGTGAACTATATGGTGCCAAATGTGCAATTCACATTGCAAAAAGTTCTAACGGGTCTCAAAATGTTTATTAGAGTCTAATAAGTAAATAATAAAAGTATAACAGTTAACCAATAAAAGGTTTGTCTGTTATCGTTAAAAGAACTTAACTAAAACATTTGCACTATACATTAGTTATATAGGTCCTAAAAAGTGCCTTGTGAACTATATGGTGCCAAATGTGCAATTCACATTGCAAAAAGTTCTAACGGGTCTCAAAATGTTTATTAGAGTCTAATAAGTAAATAATAAAAGTATAACAGTTAACCAATAAAAGGTTTGTCTGTTATCGTTAAAAGAACTTAACTAAAAAATTTGCACTATACATTAGTTATATAGGTCCTAAAAAGTGCCTTGTGAACTATATGGTGCCAAATGTGCAATTCACATTGCAAAAAGTTCTAACGGGTCTCAAAATGTTTATTAGAGTCTAATAAGTAAATAATAAAAGTATAACAGTTAACCAATTAAAGGTTTGTCTGTTATCGTTAAAAGAACTTAACTAAAAAATTTGCACTATACATTAGTTATATAGGTCCTAAAAAGTGCCTTGTGAACTATATGGTGCCAAATGTGCAATTCACATTGCAAAAAGTTCTAACGGGTCTCAAGATGTTTATTAGAGTCTAATAAGTAAATAATAAAAGTATAACAGTTAACCAATAAAAGGTTTGTCTGTTATCGTTAAAAGAACTTAACTAAAAAATTTGCACTATACATTAGTTATATAGGTCCTAAAAAGTGCCTTGTGAAATTTATGGTGCCAAATGTGCAATTCACATTGCAAAAAGTTCTAACGGGTCTCAAAATGTTTATTAGAGTCTAATAAGTAAATAATAAAAGTATAACAGTTAACCAATAAAAGGTTTGTCTGTTATCGTTAAAAGAACTTAACTAAAACATTTGCACTATACATTAGTTATATAGGTCCTAAAAAGTGCCTTGTGAACTATATGGTGCCAAATGTGCAATTCACATTGCAAAAAGTTCTAACGGGTCTCAAAATGTTTATTAGAGTCTAATAAGTAAATAATAAAAGTATAACAGTTAACCAATAAAAGGTTTGTCTGTTATCGTTAAAAGAACTTAACTAAAAAATTTGCACTATACATTAGTTATATAGGTCCTAAAAAGTGCCTTGTGAACTATATGGTGCCAAATGTGCAATTCACATTGCAAAAAGTTCTAACGGGTCTCAAAATGTTTATTAGAGTCTAATAAGTAAATAATAAAAGTATAACAGTTAACCAATAAAAGGTTTGTCTGTTATCGTTAAAAGAACTTAACTAAAAAATTTGCACTATACATTAGTTATATAGGTCCTAAAAAGTGCCTTGTGAACTATATAGTGCCAAATGTGCAATTCACATTGCAAAAAGTTCTAACGGGTCTCAAAATGTTTATTAGAGTCTAATAAGTAAATAATAAAAGTATAACAGTTAACCAATAAAAGGTTTGTCTGTTATCGTTAAAAAAACTTAACTAAAAAATTTGCACTATACATTAGTTATATAGGTCCTAAAAAGTGCCTTGTGAACTATATGGTGCCAAATGTGCAATTCACATTGCAAAAAGTTCTAACGGGTCTCAAAATGTTTATTAGAGTCTAATAAGTAAATAATAAAAGTATAACAGTTAACCAATAAAAGGTTTGTCTGTTATCGTTAAAAGAACTTAACTAAAACATTTGCACTATACATTAGTTATATAGGTCCTAAAAAGTGCCTTGTGAACTATATGGTGCCAAATGTGCAATTCACATTGCAAAAAGTTCTAACGGGTCTCAAAATGTTTATTAGAGTCTAATAAGTCAATAATAAAAGTATAACAGTTAACCAATAAAAGGTTTGTCTGTTATCGTTAAAAGAACTTAACTAAAACATTTGCACTATACATTAGTTATATAGGTCCTAAAAAGTGCCTTGTGAACTATATGGTGCCAAATGTGCAATTCACATTGCAAAAAGTTCTAACGGGTCTCAAAATGTTTATTAGAGTCTAATAAGTAAATAATAAAAGTATAACAGTTAACCAATAAAAGGTTTGTCTGTTATCGTTAAAAGAACTTAACTAAAAAATTTGCACTATACATTAGTTATATAGGTCCTAAAAAGTGCCTTGTGAACTATATGGTGCCAAATGTGCAATTCACATTGCAAAAAGTTCTAACGGGTCTCAAAATGTTTATTAGAGTCTAATAAGTAAATAATAAAAGTATAACAGTTAACCAATAAAAGGTTTGTCTGTTATCGTAAAAAGAACTTAACTAAAAAATTTGCACTATACATTAGTTATATAGGTCCTAAAAAGTGCTTTGTGAACTATATGGTGCCAAATGTGCAATTCGCATTGCAAAAAGTTCTAACGGGTCTCAAAATGTTTATTAGAGTCTAATAAGTAAATAATAAAAGTATAACAGTTAACCAATAAAAGGTTTGTCTGTTATCGTTAAAATAACTTAACTAAAAAATTTGCACTATACATTAGTTATATAGGTCCTAAAAAGTGCCTTGTGAACTATATGGTGCCAAATGTGCAATTCACATTGCAAAAAGTTCTAACGGGTCTCAAAATGTTTATTAGAGTCTAATAAGTAAATAATAAAAGTATAACAGTTAACCAATTAAAGGTTTGTCTGTTATCGTTAAAAGAACTTAACTAAAAAATTTGCACTATACATTAGTTATATAGGTCCTAAAAAGTGCCTTGTGAACTATATGGTGCCAAATGTGCAATTCACATTGCAAAAAGTTCTAACGGGTCTCAAGATGTTTATTAGAGTCTAATAAGTAATTAATAAAAGTATAACAGTTAACCAATAAAAGGTTTGTCTGTTATCGTTAAAAGAACTTAACTAAAAAATTTGCACTATACATTAGTTATATAGGTCCTAAAAAGTGCCTTGTGAAATTTATGGTGCCAAATGTGCAATTCACATTGCAAAAAGTTCTAACGGGTCTCAAAATGTTTATTAGAGTCTAATAAGTAAATAATAAAAGTATAACAGTTAACCAATAAAAGGTTTGTCTGTTATCGTTAAAAGAACTTAACTAAAACATTTGCACTATACATTAGTTATATAGGTCCTAAAAAGTGCCTTGTGAACTATATGGTGCCAAATGTGCAATTCACATTGCAAAAAGTTCTAACGGGTCTCAAAATGTTTATTAGAGTCTAATAAGTAAATAATAAAAGTATAACAGTTAACCAATAAAAGGTTTGTCTGTTATCGTTAAAAGAACTTAACTAAAAAATTTGCACTATACATTAGTTATATAGGTCCTAAAAAGTGCCTTGTGAACTATATGGTGCCAAATGTGCAATTCACATTGCAAAAAGTTCTAACGGGTCTCAAAATGTTTATTAGAGTCTAATAAGTAAATAATAAAAGTATAACAGTTAACCAATAAAAAGTTTGTCTGTTATCGTTAAAAGAACTTAACTAAAAAATTTGCACTATACATTAGTTACATAGGTCCTAAAAAGTGCCTTGTGAACTATATGGTGCCAAATGTGCAATTCACATTGCAAAAAGTTCTAACGGGTCTCAAAATGTTTATTAGAGTCTAATAAGTAAATAATAAAAGTATAACAGTTAACCAATAAAAGGTTTGTCTGTTATCGTTAAAAGAACTTAACTAAAAAATTTGCACTATACATTAGTTATATAGGTCCTAAAAAGTGCCTTGTGAAATTTATGGTGCCAAATGTGCAATTCACATTGCAAAAAGTTCTAACGGGTCTCAAAATGTTTATTAGAGTCTAATAAGTAAATAATAAAAGTATAACAGTTAACCAATAAAAGGTTTGTCTGTTATCGTTAAAAGAACTTAACTAAAACATTTGCACTATACATTAGTTATATAGGTCCTAAAAAGTGCCTTGTGAACTATATGGTGCCAAATGTGCAATTCACATTGCAAAAAGTTCTAACGGGTCTCAAAATGTTTATTAGAGTCTAATAAGTAAATAATAAAAGTATAACAGTTAACCAATAAAAGGTTTGTCTGTTATCGTTAAAAGAACTTAACTAAAACATTTGCACTATACATTAGTTATATAGGTCCTAAAAAGTGCCTTGTGAACTATATGGTGCCAAATGTGCAATTCACATTGCAAAAAGTTCTAACGGGTCTCAAAATGTTTATTAGAGTCTAATAAGTAAATAATAAAAGTATAACAGTTAACCAATAAAAGGTTTGTCTGTTATCGTTAAAAGAACTTAACTAAAAAATTTGCACTATACATTAGTTATATAGGTCCTAAAAAGTGCCTTGTGAACTATATGGTGCCAAATGTGCAATTCACATTGCAAAAAGTTCTAACGGGTCTCAAAATGTTTATTAGAGTCTAATAAGTAAATAATAAAAGTATAACAGTTAACCAATAAAAGGTTTGTCTGTTATCGTAAAAAGAACTTAACTAAAAAATTTGCACTATACATTAGTTATATAGGTCCTAAAAAGTGCTTTGTGAACTATATGGTGCCAAATGTGCAATTCGCATTGCAAAAAGTTCTAACGGGTCTCAAAATGTTTATTAGAGTCTAATAAGTAAATAATAAAAGTATAACAGTTAACCAATAAAAGGTTTGTCTGTTATCGTTAAAATAACTTAACTAAAAAATTTGCACTATACATTAGTTATATAGGTCCTAAAAAGTGCCTTGTGAACTATATGGTGCCAAATGTGCAATTCACATTGCAAAAAGTTCTAACGGGTCTCAAAATGTTTATTAGAGTCTAATAAGTAAATAATAAAAGTATAACAGTTAACCAATAAAAGGTTTGTCTGTTATCGTTAAAAGAACTTAACTAAAAAATTTGCACTATACATTAGTTATATAGGTCCTAAAAAGTGCCTTGTGAACTATATGGTGCCAAATGTGCAATTCACATTGCAAAAAGTTCTAACGGGTCTTAAAATGTTTATTAGAGTCTAATAAGTAAATAATAAAAGTATAACAGTTAACCAATAAAAGGTTTGTCTGTTATCGTTAAAAGAACTTAACTAAAACATTTGCACTATACATTAGTTATATAGGACCTAAAAAGTGCCTTGTGAAATATATGGTGCCAAATGTGCAATTCACATTGCAAAAAGTTCTAACGGGTCTCAAAATGTTTATTAGAGTCTAATAAGTAAATAATAAAAGTATAACAGTTAACCAATAAAAGGTTTGTCTGTTATCGTTAAAAGAACTTAACTAAAAAATTTGCACTATACATTAGTTATATAGGCCTAAAAAGTGCCTTGTGAACTATATGGTGCCAAATGTGCAATTCACATTGCAAAAAGTTCTAACGGGTCTCAAAATGTTTATTAGAGTCTAATAAGTAAATAATAAAAGTATAACAGTTAACCAATAAAAGGTTTGTCTGTTATCGTTAAAAGAACTTAACTAAAACATTTGCACTATACATTAGTTATATAGGTCCTAAAAAGTGCCTTGTGAACTATATGGTGCCAAATGTGCAATTCACATTGCAAAAAGTTCTAACGGGTCTCAAAATGTTTATTAGAGTCTAATAAGTAAATAATAAAAGTATAACAGTTAACCAATAAAAGGTTTGTCTGTTATCGTAAAAAGAACTTAACTAAAACATTTGCACTATACATTAGTTATATAGGTCCTAAAAAGTGCTTTGTGAACTATATGGTGCCAAATGTGCAATTCACATTGCAAAAAGTTCTAACGGGTCTCAAAATGTTTATTAGAGTCTAATAAGTAAATAATAAAAGTATAACAGTTAACCAATAAAAGGTTTGTCTGTTATCGTTAAAATAACTTAACTAAAAAATTTGCACTATACATTAGTTATATAGGTCCTAAAAAGTGCCTTGTGAACTATATGGTGCCAAATGTGCAATTCACATTGCAAAAAGTTCTAACGGGTCTCAAAATGTTTATTAGAGTCTAATAAGTAAATAATAAAAGTATAACAGTTAACCAATAAAAGGTTTGTCTGTTATCGTTAAAAGAACTTAAATAAAAAATTTGCACTATACATTAGTTATATAGGTCCTAAAAAGTGCCTTGTGAACTATATGGTGCCAAATGTGCAATTCACATTGCAAAAAGTTCTAACGGGTCTCAAAATGTTTATTAGAGTCTAATAAGTAAATAATAAAAGTATAACAGTTAACCAATAAAAGGTTTGTCTGTTATCGTTAAAAGAACTTAACTAAAACATTTGCACTATACATTAGTTATATAGGTCCTAAAAAGTGCCTTGTGAAATATATGGTGCCAAATGTGCAATTCACATTGCAAAAAGTTCTAACGGGTCTCAAAATGTTTATTAGAGTCTAATAAGTAAATAATAAAAGTATAACAGTTAACCAATAAAAGGTTTGTCTGTTATCGTTAAAAGAACTTAACTAAAAAATTTGCACTATACATTAGTTATATAGGTCCTAAAAAGTGCCTTGTGAACTATATGGTGCCAAATGTGCAATTCACATTGCAAAAAGTTCTAACGGGTCTCAAAATGTTTATTAGAGTCTAATAAGTAAATAATAAAAGTATAACAGTTAACCAATAAAAGGTTTGTCTGTTATCGTTAAAAGAACTTAACTAAAACATTTGCACTATACATTAGTTATATAGGTCCTAAAAAGTGCCTTGTGAACTATATGGTGCCAAATGTGCAATTCACATTGCAAAAAGTTCTAACGGGTCTCAAAATGTTTATTAGAGTCTAATAAGTAAATAATAAAAGTATAACAGTTAACCAATAAAAGGTTTGTCTGTTATCGTTAAAAGAACTTAACTAAAACATTTGCACTATACATTAGTTATATAGGTCCTAAAAAGTGCCTTGTGAACTATATGGTGCCAAATGTGCAATTCACATTGCAAAAAGTTCTAACGGGTCTCAAAATGTTTATTAGAGTCTAATAAGTAAATAATAAAAGTATAACAGTTAACCAATAAAAGGTTTGTCTGTTATCGTTAAAAGAACTTAACTAAAACATTTGCACTATACATTAGTTATATAGGTCCTAAAAAGTGCCTTGTGAACTATATGGTGCCAAATGTGCAATTCACATTGCAAAAAGTTCTAACGGGTCTCAAAATGTTTATTAGAGTCTAATAAGTAAATAATAAAAGTATAACAGTTAACCAATAAAAGGTTTGTCTGTTATCGTTAAAAGAACTTAACTAAAAAATTTGCACTATACATTAGTTATATAGGTCCTAAAAAGTGCCTTGTGAACTATATGGTGCCAAATGTGCAATTCACATTGCAAAAAGTTCTAACGGGTCTCAAAATGTTTATTAGAGTCTAATAAGTAAATAATAAAAGTATAACAGTTAACCAATAAAAGGTTTGTCTGTTATCGTTAAAAGAACTTAACTAAAACATTTGCACTATACATTAGTTATATAGGTCCTAAAAAGTGCCTTGTGAACTATATGGTGCCAAATGTGCAATTCACATTGCAAAAAGTTCTAACGGGTCTCAAGATGTTTATTAGAGTCTAATAAGTAAATAATAAAAGTATAACAGTTAACCAATAAAAGGTTTGTCTGTTATCGTTAAAAGAACTTAACTAAAAAATTTGCACTATACATTAGTTATATAGGTCCTAAAAAGTGCCTTGTGAAATTTATGGTGCCAAATGTGCAATTCACATTGCAAAAAGTTCTAACGGGTCTCAAAATGTTTATTAGAGTCTAATAAGTAAATAATAAAAGTATAACAGTTAACCAATAAAAGGTTTGTCTGTTATCGTTAAAAGAACTTAACTAAAACATTTGCACTATACATTAGTTATATAGGTCCTAAAAAGTGCCTTGTGAACTATATGGTGCCAAATGTGCAATTCACATTGCAAAAAGTTCTAACGGGTCTCAAAATGTTTATTAGAGTCTAATAAGTAAATAATAAAAGTATAACAGTTAACCAATAAAAGGTTTGTCTGGTATCGTTAAAAGAACTTAACTAAAACATTTGCACTATACATTAGTTATATAGGTCCTAAAAAGTGCCTTGTGAACTATATAGTGCCAAATGTGCAATTCATATTGCAAAAAGTTCTAACGGGTCTCAAAATGTTTATTAGAGTCTAATAAGTAAATAATAAAAGTATAACAGTTAACCAATAAAAGGTTTGTCTGTTATCGTTAAAAGAACTTAACTAAAACATTTGCACTATACATTAGTTATATAGATCCTAAAAAGTGCCTTGTGAACTATATGGTGCCAAATGTGCAATTCACATTGCAAAAAGTTCTAACGGGTCTCAAAATGTTTATTAGAGTCTAATAAGTAAATAATAAAAGTATAACAGTTAACCAATAAAAGGTTTGTCTGTTATCGTTAAAAGAACTTAACTAAAACATTTGCACTATACATTAGTTATATAGGTCCTAAAAAGTGCCTTGTGAACTATATGGTGCCAAATGTGCAATTCACATTGCAAAAAGTTCTAACGGGTCTCAAAATGTTTATTAGAGTCTAATAAGTAAATAATAAAAGTATAACAGTTAACCAATAAAAGGTTTGTCTGTTATCGTTAAAAGAACTTAACTAAAACATTTGCACTATACATTAGTTATATAGGTCCTAAAAAGTGCCTTGTGAACTATATGGTGCCAAATGTGCAATTCACATTGCAAAAAGTTCTAACGGGTCTCAAGATGTTTATTAGAGTCTAATAAGTAAATAATAAAAGTATAACAGTTAACCAATAAAAGGTTTGTCTGTTATCGTTAAAAGAACTTAACTAAAACATTTGCACTATACATTAGTTATATAGGTCCTAAAAAGTGCCTTGTGAACTATATGGTGCCAAATGTGCAATTCACATTGCAAAAAGTTCTAACGGGTCTCAAAATGTTTATTAGAGTCTAATAAGTAAATAATAAAAGTATAACAGTTAACCAATAAAAGGTTTGTCTGTTATCGTTAAAAGAACTTAACTAAAAAATTTGCACTATACATTAGTTATATAGGTCCTAAAAAGTGCCTTGTGAACTATATGGTGCCAAATGTGCAATTCACATTGCAAAAAGTTCTAACGGGTCTCAAAATGTTTATTAGAGTCTAATAAGTAAATAATAAAAGTATAACAGTTAACCAATAAAAGGTTTGTCTGTTATCGTTAAAAGAACTTAACTAAAAAATTTGCACTATTCATTAGTTATATAGGTCCTAAAAAGTGCCTTGTGAACTATATGGTGCCAAATGTGCAATTCACATTGCAAAAAGTTCTAACGGGTCTGAAAATGTTTATTAGAGTCTAATAAGTAAATAATAAAAGTATAACAGTTAACCAATAAAAGGTTTGTCTGTTATCGTTAAAAGAACTTAACTAAAACATTTGCACTATACATTAGTTATATAGGTCCTAAAAAGTGCCTTGTGAACTATATGGTGCCAAATGTGCAATTCACATTGCAAAAAGTTCTAACGGGTCTCAAAATGTTTATTAGAGTCTAATAAGTAAATAATAAAAGTATAACAGTTAACCAATAAAAGGTTTGTCTGTTATCGTTAAAAGAACTTAACTAAAACATTTGCACTATACATTAGTTATATAGGTCCTAAAAAGTGCCTTGTGAACTATATGGTGCCAAATGTGCAATTCACATTGCAAAAAGTTCTAACGGGTCTCAAAATGTTTATTAGAGTCTAATAAGTAAATAATAAAAGTATAACAGTTAACCAATAAAAGGTTTGTCTGTTATCGTTAAAAGAACTTAACTAAAACATTTGCACTATACATTAGTTATATAGGTCCTAAAAAGTGCCTTGTGAACTATATGGTGCCAAATGTGCAATTCACATTGCAAAAAGTTCTAACGGGTCTCAAAATGTTTATTAGAGTCTAATAAGTAAATAATAAAAGTATAACAGTTAACCAATAAAAGGTTTGTCTGTTATCGTTAAAAGAACTTAACTAAAAAATTTGCACTATACATTAGTTATATAGGTCCTAAAAAGTGCCTTGTGAACTATATGGTGCCAAATGTGCAATTCACATTGCAAAAAGTTCTAACGGGTCTCAAAATGTTTATTAGAGTCTAATAAGTAAATAATAAAAGTATAACAGTTAACCAATAAAAGGTTTGTCTGTTATCGTTAAAAGAACTTAACTAAAAAATTTGCACTATACATTAGTTATATAGGTCCTAAAAAGTGCCTTGTGAACTATATGGTGCCAAATGTGCAATTCACATTGCAAAAAGTTCTAACGGGTCTCAAAATGTTTATTAGAGTCTAATAAGTAAATAATAAAAGTATAACAGTTAACCAATAAAAGGTTTGTCTGTTATCGTTAAAAGAACTTAACTAAAACATTTGCACTATACATTAGTGATACAGGTCCTAAAAAGTGCCTTGTGAACTATATGGTGCCAAATGTGCAATTCACATTGCAAAAAGTTCTAACGGGTCTCAAAATGTTTATTAGAGTCTAATAAGTAAATAATAAAAGTATAACAGTTAACCAATAAAAGGTTTGTCTGTTATCGTTAAAAGAACTTAACTAAAAAATTTGCACTATACATTAGTTATATAGGTCCTAAAAAGTGCCTTGTGAACTATATGGTGCCAAATGTGCAATTCACATTGCAAAAAGTTCTAACGGGTCTCAAAATGTTTATTAGAGTCTAATAAGTAAATAATAAAAGTATAACAGTTAACCAATAAAAGGTTTGTCTGTTATCGTTAAAAGAACTTAACTAAAACATTTGCACTATACATTAGTTATATAGGTCCTAAAAAGTGCCTTGTGAACTATATGGTGCCAAATGTACAATTCACATTGCAAAAAGTTCTAACGGGTCTCAAAATGTTTATTAGAGTCTAATAAGTAAATAATAAAAGTATAACAGTTAACCAATAAAAGGTTTGTCTGTTATCGTTAAAAGAACTTAACTAAAACATTTGCACTATACATTAGTTATATAGGTCCTAAAAAGTGCCTTGTGAACTATATGGTGCCAAACGTGCAATTCACATTGCAAAAAGTTCTAACGGGTCTCAAGATGTTTATTAGAGTCTAATAAGTAAATAATAAAAGTATAACAGTTAACCAATAAAAGGTTTGTCTGTTATCGTTAAAAGAACTTAACTAAAAAATTTGCACTATACATTAGTTATATAGGTCCTAAAAAGTGCCTTGTGAACTATATGGTGCCAAATGTGCAATTCACATTGCAAAAAGTTCTAACGGGTCTCAAAATGTTTATTAGAGTCTAATAAGTAAATAATAAAAGTATAACAGTTAACCAATAAAAGGTTTGTCTGTTATCGTTAAAAGAACTTAACTAAAAAATTTGCACTATACATTAGTTATATAGGTCCTAAAAAGTGCCTTGTGAACTATATGGTGCCAAATGTGCAATTCACATTGCAAAAAGTTCTAACGGGTCTCAAAATGTTTATTAGAGTCTAATAAGTAAATAATAAAAGTATAACAGTTAACCAATAAAAGGTTTGTCTATTATCGTTAAAAGAACTTAACTAAAAAATTTGCACTATTCATTAGTTATATAGGTCCTAAAAAGTGCCTTGTGAAATATATGGTGCCAAATGTGCAATTCACATTGCAAAAAGTTCTAACGGGTCTGAAAATGTTTATTAGAGTCTAATAAGTAAATAATAAAAGTATAACAGTTAACCAATAAAAGGTTTGTCTGTTATCGTTAAAAGAACTTAACTAAAACATTTGCACTATACATTAGTTATACAGGTCCTAAAAAGTGCCTTGTGAACTATATGGTGCCAAATGTGCAATTCACATTGCAAAAAGTTCTAACGGGTCTCAAAATGTTTATTAGAGTCTAATAAGTAAATAATAAAAGTATAACAGTTAACCAATAAAAGGTTTGTCTGTTATCGTTAAAAGAACTTAACTAAAAAATTTGCACTATACATTAGTTATATAGGTCCTAAAAAGTGCCTTGTGAACTATATGGTGCCAAATGTGCAATTCACATTGCAAAAAGTTCTAACGGGTCTCAAAATGTTTATTAGAGTCTAATAAGTAAATAATAAAAGTATAACAGTTAACCAATAAAAGGTTTGTCTGTTATCGTTAAAAGAACTTAACTAAAACATTTGCACTATACATTAGTTATATAGGTCCTAAAAAGTGCCTTGTGAACTATATGGTGCCAAATGTGCAATTCACATTGCAAAAAGTTCTAACGGGTCTCAAAATGTTTATTAGAGTCTAATAAGTAAATAATAAAAGTATAACAGTTAACCAATAAAAGGTTTGTCTGTTATCGTTAAAAGAACTTAACTAAAAAATTTGCACTATACATTAGTTATATAGGTCCTAAAAAGTGCCTTGTGAACTATATGGTGCCAAATGTGCAATTCACATTGCAAAAAGTTCTAACGGGTCTCAAAATGTTTATTAGAGTCTAATAAGTAAATAATAAAAGTATAACAGTTAACCAATAAAAGGTTTGTCTGTTATCGTTAAAAGAACTTAACTAAAAAATTTGCACTATACATTAGTTATATAGGTCCTAAAAAGTGCCTTGTGAACTATATGGTGCCAAATGTGCAATTCACATTGCAAAAAGTTCTAACGGGTCTCAAAATGTTTATTAGAGTCTAATAAGTAAATAATAAAAGTATAACAGTTAACCAATAAAAGGTTTGTCTGTTATCGTTAAAAGAACTTAACTAAAACATTTGCACTATACATTAGTTATACAGGTCCTAAAAAGTGCCTTGTGAACTATATGGTGCCAAATGTGCAATTCACATTGCAAAAAGTTCTAACGGGTTTCAAAATGTTTATTAGAGTCTAATAAGTAAATAATAAAAGTATAACAGTTAACCAATAAAAGGTTTGTCTGTTATCGTTAAAAGAACTTAACTAAAAAATTTGCACTATACATTAGTTATATAGGTCCTAAAAAGTGCCTTGTGAACTATATGGTGCCAAATGTGCAATTCACATTGCAAAAAGTTCTAACGGGTCTCAAAATGTTTATTAGAGTCTAATAAGTAAATAATAAAAGTATAACAGTTAACCAATAAAAGGTTTGTCTGTTATCGTTAAAAGAACTTAACTAAAAAATTTGCACTATACATTAGTTATATAGGTCCTAAAAAGTGCCTTGTGAACTATATGGTGCCAAATGTGCAATTCACATTGCAAAAAGTTCTAACGGGTCTCAAGATGTTTATTAGAGTCTAATAAGTAAATAATAAAAGTATAACAGTTAACCAATAAAAGGTTTGTCTGTTATCGTTAAAAGAACTTAACTAAAAAATTTGCACTATACATTAGTTATATAGGTCCTAAAAAGTGCCTTGTGAAATTTATGGTGCCAAATGTGCAATTCACATTGCAAAAAGTTCTAACGGGTCTCAAAATGTTTATTAGAGTCTAATAAGTAAATAATAAAAGTATAACAGTTAACCAATAAAAGGTTTGTCTGTTATCGTTAAAAGAACTTAACTAAAACATTTGCACTATACATTAGTTATATAGGTCCTAAAAAGTGCCTTGTGAACTATATGGTGCCAAATGTGCAATTCACATTGCAAAAAGTTCTAACGGGTCTCAAAATGTTTATTAGAGTCTAATAAGTAAATAATAAAAGTATAACAGTTAACCAATAAAAGGTTTGTCTGTTATCGTTAAAAGAACTTAACTAAAACATTTGCACTATACATTAGTTATATAGGTCCTAAAAAGTGCCTTGTGAACTATATAGTGCCAAATGTGCAATTCATATTGCAAAAAGTTCTAACGGGTCTCAAAATGTTTATTAGAGTCTAATAAGTAAATAATAAAAGTATAACAGTTAACCAATAAAAGGTTTGTCTGTTATCGTTAAAAGAACTTAACTAAAACATTTGCACTATACATTAGTTATATAGATCCTAAAAAGTGCCTTGTGAACTATATGGTGCCAAATGTGCAATTCACATTGCAAAAAGTTCTAACGGGTCTCAAAATGTTTATTAGAGTCTAATAAGTAAATAATAAAAGTATAACAGTTAACCAATAAAAGGTTTGTCTGTTATCGTTAAAAGAACTTAACTAAAACATTTGCACTATACATTAGTTATATAGGTCCTAAAAAGTGCCTTGTGAACTATATGGTGCCAAATGTGCAATTCACATTGCAAAAAGTTCTAACGGGTCTCAAAATGTTTATTAGAGTCTAATAAGTAAATAATAAAAGTATAACAGTTAACCAATAAAAGGTTTGTCTGTTATCGTTAAAAGAACTTAACCAAAACATTTGCACTATACATTAGTTATATAGGTCCTAAAAAGTGCCTTGTGAACTATATGGTGCCAAATGTGCAATTCACATTGCAAAAAGTTCTAACGGGTCTCAAAATGTTTATTAGAGTCTAATAAGTAAATAATAAAAGTATAACAGTTAACCAATAAAAGGTTTGTCTGTTATCGTTAAAAGAACTTAACTAAAAAATTTGCACTATACATTAGTTATATAGGTCCTAAAAAGTGCCTTGTGAACTATATGGTGCCAAATGTGCAATTCACATTGCAAAAAGTTCTAACGGGTCTCAAAATGTTTATTAGAGTCTAATAAGTAAATAATAAAAGTATAACAGTTAACCAATAAAAGGTTTGTCTGTTATCGTTAAAAGAACTTAACTAAAAAATTTGCACTATACATTAGTTATATAGGTCCTAAAAAGTGCCTTGTGAACTATATGGTGCCAAATGTGCAATTCACATTGCAAAAAGTTCTAACGGGTCTCAAAATGTTTATTAGAGTCTAATAAGTAAATAATAAAAGTATAACAGTTAACCAATAAAAGGTTTGTCTGTTATCGTTAAAAGAACTTAACTAAAAAATTTGCACTATACATTAGTTATATAGGTCCTAAAAAGTGCCTTGTGAACTATATGGTGCCAAATGTGCAATTCACATTGCAAAAAGTTCTGACGGGTCTCAAAATGTTTATTAGAGTCTAATAAGTAAATAATAAAAGTATAACAGTTAACCAATAAAAGGTTTGTCTGTTATCGTTAAAAGAACTTAACTAAAACATTTGCACTATACATTAGTTATATAGGTCCTAAAAAGTGCCTTGTGAACTATATGGTGCCAAATGTGCAATTCACATTGCAAAAAGTTCTAACGGGTCTCAAAATGTTTATTAGAGTCTAATAAGTAAATAATAAAAGTATAACAGTTAACCAATAAAAGGTTTGTCTGTTATCGTTAAAAGAACTTAACTAAAACATTTGCACTATACATTAGTTATATAGGTCCTAAAAAGTGCCTTGTGAACTATATGGTGCCAAATGTGCAATTCACATTGCAAAAAGTTCTAACGGGTCTCAAAATGTTTATTAGAGTCTAATAAGTAAATAATAAAAGTATAACAGTTAACCAATAAAAGGTTTGTCTGTTATCGTTAAAAGAACTTAACTAAAACATTTGCACTATACATTAGTTATATAGGTCCTAAAAAGTGCCTTGTGAACTATATGGTGCCAAATGTGCAATTCACATTGCAAAAAGTTCTAACGGGTCTCAAGATGTTTATTAGAGTCTAATAAGTAAATAATAAAAGTATAACAGTTAACCAATAAAAGGTTTGTCTGTTATCGTTAAAAGAACTTAACTAAAAAATTTGCACTATACATTAGTTATATAGGTCCTAAAAAGTGCCTTGTGAACTATATGGTGCCAAATGTGCAATTCACATTGCAAAAAGTTCTAACGGGTCTCAAAATGTTTATTAGAGTCTAATAAGTAAATAATAAAAGTATAACAGTTAACCAATAAAAGGTTTGTCTGTTATCGTTAAAAGAACTTAACTAAAACATTTGCACTATACATTAGTTATACAGGTCCTAAAAAGTGCCTTGTGAACTATATGGTGCCAAATGTGCAATTCACATTGCAAAAAGTTCTAACGGGTTTCAAAATGTTTATTAGAGTCTAATAAGTAAATAATAAAAGTATAACAGTTAACCAATAAAAGGTTTGTCTGTTATCGTTAAAAGAACTTAACTAAAAAATTTGCACTATACATTAGTTATATAGGTCCTAAAAAGTGCCTTGTGAACTATATGGTGCCAAATGTGCAATTCACATTGCAAAAAGTTCTAACGGGTCTCAAAATGTTTATTAGAGTCTAATAAGTAAATAATAAAAGTATAACAGTTAACCAATAAAAGGTTTGTCTGTTATCGTTAAAAGAACTTAACTAAAAAATTTGCACTATACATTAGTTATATAGGTCCTAAAAAGTGCCTTGTGAACTATATGGTGCCAAATGTGCAATTCACATTGCAAAAAGTTCTAACGGGTCTCAAGATGTTTATTAGAGTCTAATAAGTAAATAATAAAAGTATAACAGTTAACCAATAAAAGGTTTGTCTGTTATCGTTAAAAGAACTTAACTAAAAAATTTGCACTATACATTAGTTATATAGGTCCTAAAAAGTGCCTTGTGAACTATATGGTGCCAAATGTGCAATTCACATTGCAAAAAGTTCTAACGGGTCTCAAAATGTTTATTAGAGTCTAATAAGTAAATAATAAAAGTATAACAGTTAACCAATAAAAGGTTTGTCTGTTATCGTTAAAAGAACTTAACTAAAACATTTGCACTATACATTAGTTATACAGGTCCTAAAAAGTGCCTTGTGAACTATATGGTGCCAAATGTGCAATTCACATTGCAAAAAGTTCTAACGGGTTTCAAAATGTTTATTAGAGTCTAATAAGTAAATAATAAAAGTATAACAGTTAACCAATAAAAGGTTTGTCTGTTATCGTTAAAAGAACTTAACTAAAAAATTTGCACTATACATTAGTTATATAGGTCCTAAAAAGTGCCTTGTGAACTATATGGTGCCAAATGTGCAATTCACATTGCAAAAAGTTCTAACGGGTCTCAAAATGTTTATTAGAGTCTAATAAGTAAATAATAAAAGTATAACAGTTAACCAATAAAAGGTTTGTCTGTTATCGTTAAAAGAACTTAACTAAAAAATTTGCACTATACATTAGTTATATAGGTCCTAAAAAGTGCCTTGTGAACTATATGGTGCCAAATGTGCAATTCACATTGCAAAAAGTTCTAACGGGTCTCAAGATGTTTATTAGAGTCTAATAAGTAAATAATAAAAGTATAACAGTTAACCAATAAAAGGTTTGTCTGTTATCGTTAAAAGAACTTAACTAAAAAATTTGCACTATACATTAGTTATATAGGTCCTAAAAAGTGCCTTGTGAAATTTATGGTGCCAAATGTGCAATTCACATTGCAAAAAGTTCTAACGGGTCTCAAAATGTTTATTAGAGTCTAATAAGTAAATAATAAAAGTATAACAGTTAACCAATAAAAGGTTTGTCTGTTATCGTTAAAAGAACTTAACTAAAACATTTGCACTATACATTAGTTATATAGGTCCTAAAAAGTGCCTTGTGAACTATATGGTGCCAAATGTGCAATTCACATTGCAAAAAGTTCTAACGGGTCTCAAAATGTTTATTAGAGTCTAATAAGTAAATAATAAAAGTATAACAGTTAACCAATAAAAGGTTTGTCTGTTATCGTTAAAAGAACTTAACTAAAACATTTGCACTATACATTAGTTATATAGGTCCTAAAAAGTGCCTTGTGAACTATATAGTGCCAAATGTGCAATTCATATTGCAAAAAGTTCTAACGGGTCTCAAAATGTTTATTAGAGTCTAATAAGTAAATAATAAAAGTATAACAGTTAACCAATAAAAGGTTTGTCTGTTATCGTTAAAAGAACTTAACTAAAACATTTGCACTATACATTAGTTATATAGATCCTAAAAAGTGCCTTGTGAACTATATGGTGCCAAATGTGCAATTCACATTGCAAAAAGTTCTAACGGGTCTCAAAATGTTTATTAGAGTCTAATAAGTAAATAATAAAAGTATAACAGTTAACCAATAAAAGGTTTGTCTGTTATCGTTAAAAGAACTTAACTAAAACATTTGCACTATACATTAGTTATATAGGTCCTAAAAAGTGCCTTGTGAACTATATGGTGCCAAATGTGCAATTCACATTGCAAAAAGTTCTAACGGGTCTCAAAATGTTTATTAGAGTCTAATAAGTAAATAATAAAAGTATAACAGTTAACCAATAAAAGGTTTGTCTGTTATCGTTAAAAGAACTTAACCAAAACATTTGCACTATACATTAGTTATATAGGTCCTAAAAAGTGCCTTGTGAACTATATGGTGCCAAATGTGCAATTCACATTGCAAAAAGTTCTAACGGGTCTCAAAATGTTTATTAGAGTCTAATAAGTAAATAATAAAAGTATAACAGTTAACCAATAAAAGGTTTGTCTGTTATCGTTAAAAGAACTTAACTAAAAAATTTGCACTATACATTAGTTATATAGGTCCTAAAAAGTGCCTTGTGAACTATATGGTGCCAAATGTGCAATTCACATTGCAAAAAGTTCTAACGGGTCTCAAAATGTTTATTAGAG
This sequence comes from Clavelina lepadiformis, assembly GCF_947623445.1. Taxonomy (NCBI): domain Eukaryota; kingdom Metazoa; phylum Chordata; class Ascidiacea; order Aplousobranchia; family Clavelinidae; genus Clavelina; species Clavelina lepadiformis. The sequence continues at coordinate 10,360,584 of NC_135247.1, forward strand.
TCTAATAAGTAAATAATAAAAGTATAACAGTTAACCAATAAAAGGTTTGTCTGTTATCGTTAAAAGAACTTAACTAAAAAATTTGCACTATACATTAGTTATATAGGTCCTAAAAAGTGCCTTGTGAACTATATGGTGCCAAATGTGCAATTCACATTGCAAAAAGTTCTAACGGGTCTCAAAATGTTTATTAGAGTCTAATAAGTAAATAATAAAAGTATAACAGTTAACCAATAAAAGGTTTGTCTGTTATCGTTAAAAGAACTTAACTAAAAAATTTGCACTATACATTAGTTATATAGGTCCTAAAAAGTGCCTTGTGAACTATATGGTGCCAAATGTGCAATTCACATTGCAAAAAGTTCTGACGGGTCTCAAAATGTTTATTAGAGTCTAATAAGTAAATAATAAAAGTATAACAGTTAACCAATAAAAGGTTTGTCTGTTATCGTTAAAAGAACTTAACTAAAACATTTGCACTATACATTAGTTATATAGGTCCTGAAAAGTGCCTTGTGAACTATATGGTGCCAAATGTGCAATTCACATTGCAAAAAGTTCTAACGGGTCTCAAAATGTTTATTAGAGTCTAATAAGTAAATAATAAAAGTATAACAGTTAACCAATAAAAGGTTTGTCTGTTATCGTTAAAAGAACTTAACTAAAACATTTGCACTATACATTAGTTATATAGGTCCTAAAAAGTGCCTTGTGAACTATATGGTGCCAAATGTGCAATTCACATTGCAAAAAGTTCTAACGGGTCTCAAAATGTTTATTAGAGTCTAATAAGTAAATAATAAAAGTATAACAGTTAACCAATAAAAGGTTTGTCTGTTATCGTTAAAAGAACTTAACTAAAACATTTGCACTATACATTAGTTATATAGGTCCTAAAAAGTGCCTTGTGAACTATATGGTGCCAAATGTGCAATTCACATTGCAAAAAGTTCTAACGGGTCTCAAGATGTTTATTAGAGTCTAATAAGTAAATAATAAAAGTATAACAGTTAACCAATAAAAGGTTTGTCTGTTATCGTTAAAAGAACTTAACTAAAAAATTTGCACTATACATTAGTTATATAGGTCCTAAAAAGTGCCTTGTGAACTATATGGTGCCAAATGTGCAATTCACATTGCAAAAAGTTCTAACGGGTCTCAAAATGTTTATTAGAGTCTAATAAGTAAATAATAAAAGTATAACAGTTAACCAATAAAAGGTTTGTCTGTTATCGTTAAAAGAACTTAACTAAAACATTTGCACTATACATTAGTTATATAGGTCCTAAAAAGTGCCTTGTGAACTATATGGTGCCAAATGTGCAATTCACATTGCAAAAAGTTCTAACGGGTTTCAAAATGTTTATTAGAGTCTAATAAGTAAATAATAAAAGTATAACAGTTAACCAATAAAAGGTTTGTCTGTTATCGTTAAAAGAACTTAACTAAAACATTTGCACTATACATTAGTTATATAGGTCCTAAAAAGTGCCTTGTGAACTATATGGTGCCAAATGTGCAATTCACATTGCAAAAAGTTCTAACGGGTCTCAAAATGTTTATTAGAGTCTAATAAGTAAATAATAAAAGTATAACAGTTAACCAATAAAAGGTTTGTCTGTTATCGTTAAAAGAACTTAACTAAAACATTTGCACTATACATTAGTTATATAGGTCCTAAAAAGTGCCTTGTGAACTATATAGTGCCAAATGTGCAATTCATATTGCAAAAAGTTCTAACGGGTCTCAAAATGTTTATTAGAGTCTAATAAGTAAATAATAAAAGTATAACAGTTAACCAATAAAAGGTTTGTCTGTTATCGTTAAAAGAACTTAACTAAAAAATTTGCACTATACATTAGTTATATAGATCCTAAAAAGTGCCTTGTGAACTATATGGTGCCAAATGTGCAATTCACATTGCAAAAAGTTCTAACGGGTCTCAAAATGTTTATTAGAGTCTAATAAGTAAATAATAAAAGTATAACAGTTAACCAATAAAAGGTTTGTCTGTTATCGTTAAAAGAACTTAACTAAAACATTTGCACTATACATTAGTTATATAGGTCCTAAAAAGTGCCTTGTGAACTATATGGTGCCAAATGTGCAATTCACATTGCAAAAAGTTCTAACGGGTCTCAAAATGTTTATTAGAGTCTAATAAGTAAATAATAAAAGTATAACAGTTAACCAATAAAAGGTTTGTCTGTTATCGTTAAAAGAACTTAACCAAAACATTTGCACTATACATTAGTTATATAGGTCCTAAAAAGTGCCTTGTGAACTATATGGTGCCAAATGTGCAATTCACATTGCAAAAAGTTCTAACGGGTCTCAAAATGTTTATTAGAGTCTAATAAGTAAATAATAAAAGTATAACAGTTAACCAATAAAAGGTTTGTCTGTTATCGTTAAAAGAACTTAACTAAAAAATTTGCACTATACATTAGTTATATAGGTCCTAAAAAGTGCCTTGTGAACTATATGGTGCCAAATGTGCAATTCACATTGCAAAAAGTTCTAACGGGTCTCAAAATGTTTATTAGAGTCTAATAAGTAAATAATAAAAGTATAACAGTTAACCAATAAAAGGTTTGTCTGTTATCGTTAAAAGAACTTAACTAAAAAATTTGCACTATACATTAGTTATATAGGTCCTAAAAAGTGCCTTGTGAACTATATGGTGCCAAATGTGCAATTCACATTGCAAAAAGTTCTAACGGGTCTCAAAATGTTTATTAGAGTCTAATAAGTAAATAATAAAAGTATAACAGTTAACCAATAAAAGGTTTGTCTGTTATCGTTAAAAGAACTTAACTAAAAAATTTGCACTATACATTAGTTATATAGGCCTAAAAAGTGCCTTGTGAACTATATGGTGCCAAATGTGCAATTCACATTGCAAAAAGTTCTAACGGGTCTCAAAATGTTTATTAGAGTCTAATAAGTAAATAATAAAAGTATAACAGTTAACCAATAAAAGGTTTGTCTGTTATCGTTAAAAGAACTTAACTAAAACATTTGCACTATACATTAGTTATATAGGTCCTAAAAAGTGCCTTGTGAACTATATGGTGCCAAATGTGCAATTCACATTGCAAAAAGTTCTAACGGGTCTCAAAATGTTTATTAGAGTCTAATAAGTAAATAATAAAAGTATAACAGTTAACCAATAAAAGGTTTGTCTGTTATCGTTAAAAGAACTTAACTAAAACATTTGCACTATACATTAGTTATATAGGTCCTAAAAAGTGCCTTGTGAACTATATGGTGCCAAATGTGCAATTCACATTGCAAAAAGTTCTAACGGGTCTCAAAATGTTTATTAGAGTCTAATAAGTAAATAATAAAAGTATAACAGTTAACCAATAAAAGGTTTGTCTGTTATCGTTAAAAGAACTTAACTAAAACATTTGCACTATACATTAGTTATATAGGTCCTAAAAAGTGCCTTGTGAACTATATGGTGCCAAATGTGCAATTCACATTGCAAAAAGTTCTAACGGGTCTCAAAATGTTTATTAGAGTCTAATAAGTAAATAATAAAAGTATAACAGTTAACCAATAAAAGGTTTGTCTGTTATCGTTAAAAGAACTTAACTAAAAAATTTGCACTATACATTAGTTATATAGGTCCTAAAAAGTGCCTTGTGAACTATATGGTGCCAAATGTGCAATTCACATTGCAAAAAGTTCTAACGGGTCTCAAAATGTTTATTAGAGTCTAATAAGTAAATAATAAAAGTATAACAGTTAACCAATAAAAGGTTTGTCTGTTATCGTTAAAAGAACTTAACTAAAACATTTGCACTATACATTAGTTATATAGGTCCTAAAAAGTGCCTTGTGAACTATATGGTGCCAAATGTGCAATTCACATTGCAAAAAGTTCTAACGGGTCTCAAAATGTTTATTAGAGTCTAATAAGTAAATAATAAAAGTATAACAGTTAACCAATAAAAGGTTTGTCTGTTATCGTTAAAAGAACTTAACTAAAAAATTTGCACTATACATTAGTTATATAGGTCCTAAAAAGTGTCTTGTGAACTATATGGTGCTAAATGTGCAATTCACATTGCAAAAAGTTCTAACGGGTCTCAAAATGTTTATTAGAGTCTAATAAGTAAATAATAAAAGTATAACAGTTAACCAATAAAAGGTTTGTCTGTTATCGTTAAAAGAACTTAACTAAAACATTTGCACTATACATTAGTTATATAGGTCCTAAAAAGTGCCTTGTGAACTATATGGTGCCAAATGTGCAATTCACATTGCAAAAAGTTCTAACGGGTCTCAAAATGTTTATTAGAGTCTAATAAGTAAATAATAAAAGTATAACAGTTAACCAATAAAAGGTTTGTCTGTTATCGTTAAAAGAACTTAACTAAAACATTTGCACTATACATTAGTTATATAGGTCCTAAAAAGTGCCTTGTGAACTATATGGTGCCAAATGTGCAATTCACATTGCAAAAAGTTCTAACGGGTCTCAAAATGTTTATTAGAGTCTAATAAGTAAATAATAAAAGTATAACAGTTAACCAATAAAAGGTTTGTCTGTTATCGTTAAAAGAACTTAACTAAAAAATTTGCACTATACATTAGTTATATAGGTCCTAAAAAGTGCCTTGTGAACTATATGGTGCCAAATGTGCAATTCACATTGCAAAAAGTTCTAACGGGTCTCAAAATGTTTATTAGAGTCTAATAAGTAAATAATAAAAGTATAACAGTTAACCAATAAAAGGTTTGTCTGTTATCGTTAAAAGAACTTAACTAAAAAATTTGCACTATACATTAGTTATATAGGTCCTAAAAAGTGCCTTGTGAACTATATGGTGCCAAATGTGCAATTCACATTGCAAAAAGTTCTAACGGGTCTCAAAATGTTTATTAGAGTCTAATAAGTAAATAATAAAAGTATAACAGTTAACCAATAAAAGGTTTGTCTGTTATCGTTAAAAGAACTTAACTAAAAAATTTGCACTATACATTAGTTATATAGGTCCTAAAAAGTGCCTTGTGAACTATATGGTGCCAAATGTGCAATTCACATTGCAAAAAGTTCTAACGGGTCTCAAAATGTTTATTAGAGTCTAATAAGTAAATAATAAAAGTATAACAGTTAACCAATAAAAGGTTTGTCTGTTATCGTTAAAAGAACTTAACTAAAAAATTTGCACTATACATTAGTTATATAGGTCCTAAAAAGTGCCTTGTGAACTATATGGTGCCAAATGTGCAATTCACATTGCAAAAAGTTCTAACGGGTCTCAAAATGTTTATTAGAGTCTAATAAGTAAATAATAAAAGTATAACAGTTAACCAATAAAAGGTTTGTCTGTTATCGTTAAAAGAACTTAACTAAAACATTTGCACTATACATTAGTTATATAGGTCCTAAAAAGTGCCTTGTGAAATATATGGTGCCAAATGTGCAATTCACATTGCAAAAAGTTCTAATGGGTCTCAAAATGTTTATTAGAGTCTAATAAGTAAATAATAAAAGTATAACAGTTAACCAATAAAAGGTTTGTCTGTTATCGTTAAAAGAACTTAACTAAAAAATTTGCACTATACATTAGTTGTATAGGTCCTAAAAAGTGCCTTGTGAACTATATGGTGCCAAATGTGCAATTCACATTGCAAAAAGTTCTAACGGGTCTCAAAATGTTTATTAGAGTCTAATAAGTAAATAATAAAAGTATAACAGTTAACCAATAAAAGGTTTGTCTGTTATCGTTAAAAGAACTTAACTAAAACATTTGCACTATACATTAGTTATATAGGTCCTAAAAAGTGCCTTGTGAACTATATGGTGCCAAATGTGCAATTCACATTGCAAAAAGTTCTAACGGGTCTCAAAATGTTTATTAGAGTCTAATAAGTAAATAATAAAAGTATAACAGTTAACCAATAAAAGGTTTGTCTGTTATCGTTAAAAGAACTTAACTAAAAAATTTGCACTATACATTAGTTATATAGGTCCTAAAAAGTGCCTTGTGAACTATATGGTGCCAAATGTGCAATTCACATTGCAAAAAGTTCTAACGGGTCTCAAAATGTTTATTAGAGTCTAATAAGTAAATAATAAAAGTATAACAGTTAACCAATAAAAGGTTTGTCTGTTATCGTTAAAAGAACTTAACTAAAAAATTTGCACTATACCAGGGGTGTTCAAATGATTTCTGTCATGATCCACCACAACCAAACCTGACAACATGATGATCCACTAAATATGAATAGTAAATATATTGGACATGCTTTAATTTTTATGGTGCTTTATTCATGAAAATGTACCCTACAACATATTAATAACTTTGTAATAGTCAAAAGTGAAGTGTGCTACAGCTCCAAGATTATTTCAGTGAGAAAAATGATGAGTTGGTTTAGATCTCACAATAGCGTCGAATCGGGGCTTTCTGTCACTTACTGATATCCTCATAAGCTCATGAAGATGAGCATTTGTGAGTCTCGTTCTATGCTTGTTTTTTACAAAATTCATTGATGAAAACAACGACTCACAAAGGTACGTAGAAGCGAAGCAAGTAAGGATCCTTCTAGCCAGCCTGGTTATAACTGGGTACCTTTCCAAGGTTACAAGTGATAACCAAAACACATTTGGATCTGCGATACAAATCTCATCTCCTTTAAGATTACAAAGTTCTACCTGCATTTTAGACACCAGCAATGCATATTCAGTGGAAAGTTGTGTTTTCCAAGTGCCATTAACATCAGCAGACAGTGGATGTGAAATTAGTTCTATAACTGAACTGATTTCATAAAATTCCTTGAACCTGTTACAGAACTCAGTGTCCAAATTTTGCAGAAATTCGACAAAGCATGACCAATCATTATCACAGCTAACTTCTTGTATAGTCACTTTCAAGCATGGAAAGTGGAGCATGTCTTTGGTGATATCTGAAACGAATAGCAACAGCTGTTGCTTGAAAGATTTCACTGCTGACCACAGCTGAATGATAGTGTGCCCCTTGCCCTGGAGCTTCAAGTTCAGAGTATTTAGATGGGTAAAACAGTCAGCAAGGAAAGCCAAGTTACATAGATTGGTACCTTCAAGCAGAGTACTAGTTTGACCCTTTTCATTCAAAAACATGACCAAATCTTTACGAAGGTCCCACAGCCTTTTCAAAGCATTGCCCTTACTTAGCCATCTCACGTTATTATGCGTGAGTAAGTCACAAAATTCAGCATTATGCTGATCTAGAAAGTTCCTTAGTTGCCGGTGCTTTAGAGATGAGTTTGCTTTCAGTTTATTGATTAGTTTCATTGCATCAGTCATTAGCTCTTGGAAGTCTCCGGACAGCTTGGCACATAGTACGGATTGGTGGATGATGCAGTGGATTCCTATCAGATCAGGACAGTACTCGGTTCTCAAGTTGGTGACTACACCTACATAAAAATTGGAAGAGTTATTTACTGTAAAGTCATATTACCTCTTGAGGTATGTCAATACAAATAATTAGGCTATGGCCGCTATGCTATGTTAGATTTTGTGCAATGAAATATTTATTAGACTTAATACATTTGTAATGACATACATACAACTGTAATGAGTAATGACATACCATGACATGCTCCTATCATGGCGGGTGCACCATCAGTGGAAAGTGCGCAAATGTTCTGAATTGGCAACTGAAGCTCCTTAAGTTTGCTTATGAGTGCATCATATATCGCAGCTGCTGTAGTATTGCCATGTAGTGTGATCAGTGCAAGCAGTTCTTCATTGAACACTCCGTGGTGAAAGTACCTGCATGCAAATTTGCGTACAAAAAATAAAATATATACAAAATGTTTTTGACACTGGACTTGCAATGAAATTTTCCATTTACAACCAATATTATACTTATAATATCAACTCACCTAACAAATACTGCAAGCTGGGCACAATTAGTAATATCTGTTGATTCATCTAAAGCTAGTGCATAGCAATCAGCGTCCTTGACTTCAATCAACACCTGGTCATGCAAATCCTCAGCGATATCAGTGCATCTCCGTGTACATGTCAATCTGGAGAGCGGGAGAGTTGTCATGCTGGTGATCACTTCTTTCTTACTTGGATGCATGATTTTTACTGCTTCAACAATGCATTCTTTAACAGCTTCAGCATCACTGTATGTCATCATCCGCTTGCCCAGAATGTGACTGATGCTGAGTGTTGCTTCTGTGGCTTTTGATTGCTCAGACACAAATGTTGAGAGGCATTGTTTCTGAGAGCTGGCAGACTTATCTAAACACGCAACTTTCTGTTTTCTGGCCCATGAGCCAGGCTTGTACTTCTCATTAAAATGTTTATGATGAGTAAAGAAATGTCGTTTGATGTTTTGACTCTTTATCATGCTTAGAGTGCAGTCACACAATAAACATTTGGGTTTATTGCTTGGGTTGAGCACAAACAAGTAATCTTCAGTCCATTCACCATTGAATTGTCTGTTTTCTAGATCAATTTTCCGCTTCTTACTGGCCATGTTGATAATAACTCTGATGATTTGTACAAGTGATACATTTCTAGAAGTTTTTTGTTTCGCCGCGGCCCCCCGCTGTGCAGAAAACCAGCTGACCGCGAGAAGAGAAGACAAGAGAATAGTCAGTCGAGTTAGTGGTGTGTAAATGAGTAAACGAAAACGATACGCTTTAATGCTGAGAGGGAGCAAAATTATGCTATTATAAATTCAAAAAATTAATTTCAACCCTGGCAATTAGTATCCACATAAAAAGTGAAAGTTTTTTTGGAAAAAAAAAGTTTCTCTTGAAAAAAAAAACTTTTTTTTTTGAAAAAAAAAGGAAGTTTCAAAAGTTTTTTTTTCAAGGCTACATTTAAAGATCCATATAAAAAGTTGAAAAGATCCGGATCCGGATCGCGATCCGCCATTTGAACAACCTTGCACTATACATTAGTTATATAGGTCCTAAAAAGTGCCTTGTGAACTATATGGTGCCAAATGTGCAATTCACATTGCAAAAAGTTCTAACGGGTCTCAAAATGTTTATTAGAGTCTAATAAGTAAATAATAAAAGTATAACAGTTAACCAATAAAAGGTTTGTCTGTTATCGTTAAAAGAACTTAACTAAAAAATTTGCACTATACATTAGTTATATAGGTCCTAAAAAGTGCCTTGTGAACTATATGGTGCCAAATGTGCAATTCACATTGCAAAAAGTTCTAACGGGTCTCAAAATGTTTATTAGAGTCTAATAAGTAAATAATAAAAGTATAACAGTTAACCAATAAAAGGTTTGTCTGTTATCGTTAAAAGAACTTAACTAAAACATTTGCACTATACATTAGTTATATAGGTCCTAAAAAGTGCCTTGTGAACTATATGGTGCCAAATGTGCAATTCACATTGCAAAAAGTTCTAACGGGTCTCAAAATGTTTATTAGAGTCTAATAAGTAAATAATAAAAGTATAACAGTTAACCAATAAAAGGTTTGTCTGTTATCGTTAAAAGAACTTAACTAAAACATTTGCACTATACATTAGTTATATAGGTCCTAAAAAGTGCCTTGTGAACTATATAGTGCCAAATGTGCAATTCATATTGCAAAAAGTTCTAACGGGTCTCAAAATGTTTATTAGAGTCTAATAAGTAAATAATAAAAGTATAACAGTTAACCAATAAAAGGTTTGTCTGTTATCGTTAAAAGAACTTAACTAAAACATTTGCACTATACATTAGTTATATAGGTCCTAAAAAGTGCCTTGTGAACTATATGGTGCCAAATGTGCAATTCACATTGCAAAAAGTTCTAACGGGTCTCAAAATGTTTATTAGAGTCTAATAAGTAAATAATAAAAGTATAACAGTTAACCAATAAAAGGTTTGTCTGTTATCGTTAAAAGAACTTAACTAAAACATTTGCACTATACATTAGTTATATAGGTCCTAAAAAGTGCCTTGTGAACTATATGGTGCCAAATGTGCAATTCACATTGCAAAAAGTTCTAACGGGTCTCAAAATGTTTATTAGAGTCTAATAAGTAAATAATAAAAGTATAACAGTTAACCAATAAAAGGTTTGTCTGTTATCGTTAAAAGAACTTAACTAAAACATTTGCACTATACATTAGTTATATAGGTCCTAAAAAGTGCCTTGTGAACTATATGGTGCCAAATGTGCAATTCACATTGCAAAAAGTTCTAACGGGTCTCAAAATGTTTATTAGAGTCTAATAAGTAAATAATAAAAGTATAACAGTTAACCAATAAAAGGTTTGTCTGTTATCGTTAAAAGAACTTAACTAAAAAATTTGCACTATACATTAGTTATATAGGTCCTAAAAAGTGCCTTGTGAACTATATGGTGCCAAATGTGCAATTCACATTGCAAAAAGTTCTAACGGGTCTCAAAATGTTTATTAGAGTCTAATAAGTAAATAATAAAAGTATAACAGTTAACCAATAAAAGGTTTGTCTGTTATCGTTAAAAGAACTTAACTAAAAATTTGCACTATACATTAGTTATATAGGTCCTAAAAAGTGCCTTGTGAACTATATGGTGCCAAATGTGCAATTCACATTGCAAAAAGTTCTAACGGGTCTCAAAATGTTTATTAGAGTCTAATAAGTAAATAATAAAAGTATAACAGTTAACCAATAAAAGGTTTGTCTGTTATCGTTAAAAGAACTTAACTAAAAAATTTGCACTATACATTAGTTATATAGGTCCTAAAAAGTGCCTTGTGAACTATATGGTGCCAAATGTGCAATTCACATTGCAAAAAGTTCTAACGGGTCTCAAAATGTTTATTAGAGTCTAATAAGTAAATAATAAAAGTATAACAGTTAACCAATAAAAGGTTTGTCTGTTATCGTTAAAAGAACTTAACTAAAAAATTTGCACTATACATTAGTTATATAGGTCCTAAAAAGTGCCTTGTGAACTATATGGTGCCAAATGTGCAATTCACATTGCAAAAAGTTCTAACGGGTCTCAAAATGTTTATTAGAGTCTAATAAGTAAATAATAAAAGTATAACAGTTAACCAATAAAAGGTTTGTCTGTTATCGTTAAAAGAACTTAACTAAAAAATTTGCACTATACATTAGTTATATAGGTCCTAAAAAGTGCCTTGTGAACTATATGGTGCCAAATGTGCAATTCACATTGCAAAAAGTTCTAACGGGTCTCAAAATGTTTATTAGAGTCTAATAAGTAAATAATAAAAGTATAACAGTTAACCAATAAAAGGTTTGTCTGTTATCGTTAAAAGAACTTAACTAAAACATTTGCACTATACATTAGTTATATAGGTCCTAAAAAGTGCCTTGTGAACTATATGGTGCCAAATGTGCAATTCACATTGCAAAAAGTTCTAACGGGTCTCAAAATGTTTATTAGAGTCTAATAAGTAAATAATAAAAGTATAACAGTTAACCAATAAAAGGTTTGTCTGTTATCGTTAAAAGAACTTAACTAAAACATTTGCACTATACATTAGTTATATAGGTCCTAAAAAGTGCCTTGTGAACTATATAGTGCCAAATGTGCAATTCATATTGCAAAAAGTTCTAACGGGTCTCAAAATGTTTATTAGAGTCTAATAAGTAAATAATAAAAGTATAACAGTTAACCAATAAAAGGTTTGTCTGTTATCGTTAAAAGAACTTAACTAAAACATTTGCACTATACATTAGTTATATAGGTCCTAAAAAGTGCCTTGTGAACTATATGGTGCCAAATGTGCAATTCACATTGCAAAAAGTTCTAACGGGTCTCAAAATGTTTATTAGAGTCTAATAAGTAAATAATAAAAGTATAACAGTTAACCAATAAAAGGTTTGTCTGTTATCGTTAAAAGAACTTAACTAAAACATTTGCACTATACATTAGTTATATAGGTCCTAAAAAGTGCCTTGTGAACTATATGGTGCCAAATGTGCAATTCACATTGCAAAAAGTTCTAACGGGTCTCAAAATGTTTATTAGAGTCTAATAAGTAAATAATAAAAGTATAACAGTTAACCAATAAAAGGTTTGTCTGTTATCGTTAAAAGAACTTAACTAAAACATTTGCACTATACATTAGTTATATAGGTCCTAAAAAGTGCCTTGTGAACTATATGGTGCCAAATGTGCAATTCACATTGCAAAAAGTTCTAACGGGTCTCAAAATGTTTATTAGAGTCTAATAAGTAAATAATAAAAGTATAACAGTTAACCAATAAAAGGTTTGTCTGTTATCGTTAAAAGAACTTAACTAAAAAATTTGCACTATACATTAGTTATATAGGTCCTAAAAAGTGCCTTGTGAACTATATGGTGCCAAATGTGCAATTCACATTGCAAAAAGTTCTAACGGGTCTCAAAATGTTTATTAGAGTCTAATAAGTAAATAATAAAAGTATAACAGTTAACCAATAAAAGGTTTGTCTGTTATCGTTAAAAGAACTTAACTAAAAATTTGCACTATACATTAGTTATATAGGTCCTAAAAAGTGCCTTGTGAACTATATGGTGCCAAATGTGCAATTCACATTGCAAAAAGTTCTAACGGGTCTCAAAATGTTTATTAGAGTCTAATAAGTAAATAATAAAAGTATAACAGTTAACCAATAAAAGGTTTGTCTGTTATCGTTAAAAGAACTTAACTAAAACATTTGCACTATACATTAGTTATATAGATCCTAAAAAGTGCCTTGTGAACTATATGGTGCCAAATGTGCAATTCACATTGCAAAAAGTTCTAACGGGTCTCAAAATGTTTATTAGAGTCTAATAAGTAAATAATAAAAGTATAACAGTTAACCAATAAAAGGTTTGTCTGTTATCGTTAAAAGAACTTAACTAAAAAATTTGCACTATACATTAGTTATATAGGTCCTAAAAAGTGCCTTGTGAACTATATGGTGCCAAATGTGCAATTCACATTGCAAAAAGTTCTAACGGGTCTCAAAATGTTTATTAGAGTCTAATAAGTAAATAATAAAAGTATAACAGTTAACCAATAAAAGGTTTGTCTGTTATCGTTAAAAGAACTTAACTAAAACATTTGCACTATACATTAGTTATATAGATCCTAAAAAGTGCCTTGTGAACTATATGGTGCCAAATGTGCAATTCACATTGCAAAAAGTTCTAACGGGTCTCAAAATGTTTATTAGAGTCTAATAAGTAAATAATAAAAGTATAACAGTTAACCAATAAAAGGTTTGTCTGTTATCGTTAAAAGAACTTAACTAAAACATTTGCACTATACATTAGTTATATAGGTCCTAAAAAGTGCCTTGTGAACTATATGGTGCCAAATGTGCAATTCACATTGCAAAAAGTTCTAACGGGTCTCAAAATGTTTATTAGAGTCTAATAAGTAAATAATAAAAGTATAACAGTTAACCAATAAAAGGTTTGTCTGTTATCGTTAAAAGAACTTAACTAAAACATTTGCACTATACATTAGTTATATAGGTCCTAAAAAGTGCCTTGTGAACTATATGGTGCCAAATGTGCAATTCACATTGCAAAAAGTTCTAACGGGTCTCAAAATGTTTATTAGAGTCTAATAAGTAAATAATAAAAGTATAACAGTTAACCAATAAAAGGTTTGTCTGTTATCGTTAAAAGAACTTAACTAAAAAATTTGCACTATACAGTAGTTATATAGGTCCTAAAAAGTGCCTTGTGAAATATATGGTGCCAAATGTGCAATTCACATTGCAAAAAGTTCTAACGGGTCTCAAAATGTTTATTAGAGTCTAATAAGTAAATAATAAAAGTATAACAGTTAACCAATAAAAGGTTTGTCTGTTATCGTTAAAAGAACTTAACTAAAACATTTGCACTATACATTAGTTATATAGGTCCTAAAAAGTGCCTTGTGAACTATATGGTGCCAAATGTGCAATTCACATTGCAAAAAGTTCTAACGGGTCTCAAAATGTTTATTAGAGTCTAATAAGTAAATAATAAAAGTATAACAGTTAACCAATAAAAGGTTTGTCTGTTATCGTTAAAAGAACTTAACTAAAACATTTGCACTATACATTAGTTATATAGGTCCTAAAAAGTGCCTTGTGAACTATATGGTGCCAAATGTGCAATTCACATTGCAAAAAGTTCTAACGGGTCTCAAAATGTTTATTAGAGTCTAATAAGTAAATAATAAAAGTATAACAGTTAACCAATAAAAGGTTTGTCTGTTATCGTTAAAAGAACTTAACTAAAACATTTGCACTATACATTAGTTATATAGGTCCTAAAAAGTGCCTTGTGAACTATATGGTGCCAAATGTGCAATTCACATTGCAAAAAGTTCTAACGGGTCTCAAAATGTTTATTAGAGTCTAATAAGTAAATAATAAAAGTATAACAGTTAACCAATAAAAGGTTTGTCTGTTATCGTTAAAAGAACTTAACTAAAACATTTGCACTATACATTAGTTATATAGGTCCTAAAAAGTGCCTTGTGAACTATATGGTGCCAAATGTGCAATTCACATTGCAAAAAGTTCTAACGGGTCTCAAAATGTTTATTAGAGTCTAATAAGTAAATAATAAAAGTATAACAGTTAACCAATAAAAGGTTTGTCTGTTATCGTTAAAAGAACTTAACTAAAACATTTGCACTATACATTAGTTATATAGGTCCTAAAAAGTGCCTTGTGAACTATATGGTGCCAAATGTGCAATTCACATTGCAAAAAGTTCTAACGGGTCTCAAAATGTTTATTAGAGTCTAATAAGTAAATAATAAAAGTATAACAGTTAACCAATAAAAGGTTTGTCTGTTATCGTTAAAAGAACTTAACTAAAACATTTGCACTATACATTAGTTATATAGGTCCTAAAAAGTGCCTTGTGAACTATATGGTGCCAAATGTGCAATTCACATTGCAAAAAGTTCTAACGGGTCTCAAAATGTTTATTAGAGTCTAATAAGTAAATAATAAAAGTATAACAGTTAACCAATAAAAGGTTTGTCTGTTATCGTTAAAAGAACTTAACTAAAAAATTTGCACTATACATTAGTTATATAGGTCCTAAAAAGTGCCTTGTGAACTATATGGTGCCAAATGTGCAATTCACATTGCAAAAAGTTCTAACGGGTCTCAAAATGTTTATTAGAGTCTAATAAGTAAATAATAAAAGTATAACAGTTAACCAATAAAAGGTTTGTCTGTTATCGTTAAAAGAACTTAACTAAAACATTTGCACTATACATTAGTTATATAGATCCTAAAAAGTGCCTTGTGAACTATATGGTGCCAAATGTTTAATTCACATTGCAAAAAGTTCTAACGGGTCTCAAAATGTTTATTAGAGTCTAATAAGTAAATAATAAAAGTATAACAGTTAACCAATAAAAGGTTTGTCGGTTATCGTTAAAAGAACTTAACTAAAAAATTTGCACTATACATTAGTTATATAGGTCCTAAAAAGTGCCTTGTGAACTATATGGTGCCAAATGTGCAATTCACATTGCAAAAAGTTCTAACGGGTCTCAAAATGTTTATTAGAGTCTAATAAGTAAATAATAAAAGTATAACAGTTAACCAATAAAAGGTTTGTCTGTTATCGTTAAAAGAACTTAACTAAAACATTTGCACTATACATTAGTTATATAGATCCTAAAAAGTGCCTTGTGAACTATATGGTGCCAAATGTGCAATTCACATTGCAAAAAGTTCTAACGGGTCTCAAAATGTTTATTAGAGTCTAATAAGTAAATAATAAAAGTATAACAGTTAACCAATAAAAGGTTTGTCTGTTATCGTTAAAAGAACTTAACTAAAACATTTGCACTATACATTAGTTATATAGGTCCTAAAAAGTGCCTTGTGAACTATATGGTGCCAAATGTGCAATTCACATTGCAAAAAGTTCTAACGGGTCTCAAAATGTTTATTAGAGTCTAATAAGTAAATAATAAAAGTATAACAGTTAACCAATAAAAGGTTTGTCTGTTATCGTTAAAAGAACTTAACTAAAACATTTGCACTATACATTAGTTATATAGGTCCTAAAAAGTGCCTTGTAAACTATATGGTGCCAAATGTGCAATTCACATTGCAAAAAGTTCTAACGGGTCTCAAAATGTTTATTAGAGTCTAATAAGTAAATAATAAAAGTATAACAGTTAACCAATAAAAGGTTTGTCTGTTATCGTTAAAAGAACTTAACTAAAAAATTTGCACTATACATTAGTTATATAGGTCCTAAAAAGTGCCTTGTGAAATATATGGTGCCAAATGTGCAATTCACATTGCAAAAAGTTCTAACGGGTCTCAAAATGTTTATTAGAGTCTAATAAGTAAATAATAAAAGTATAACAGTTAACCAATAAAAGGTTTGTCTGTTATCGTTAAAAGAACTTAACTAAAACATTTGCACTATACATTAGTTATATAGGTCCTAAAAAGTGCCTTGTGAACTATATGGTGCCAAATGTGCAATTCACATTGCAAAAAGTTCTAACGGGTCTCAAAATGTTTATTAGAGTCTAATAAGTAAATAATAAAAGTATAACAGTTAACCAATAAAAGGTTTGTCTGTTATCGTTAAAAGAACTTAACTAAAAAATTTGCACTATACATTAGTTATATAGGTCCTAAAAAGTGCCTTGTGAACTATATGGTGCCAAATGTGCAATTCACATTGCAAAAAGTTCTAACGGGTCTCAAAATGTTTATTAGAGTCTAATAAGTAAATAATAAAAGTATAACAGTTAACCAATAAAAAGTTTGTCTGTTATCGTTAAAAGAACTTAACTAAAAAATTTGCACTATACATTAGTTATATAGGTCCTAAAAAGTGCCTTGTGAACTATATGGTGCCAAATGTGCAATTCACATTGCAAAAAGTTCTAACGGGTCTCAAGATGTTTATTAGAGTCTAATAAATAAATAATAAAAGTATAACAGTTAACCAATAAAAGGTTTGTCTGTTATTGTTAAAAGAACTTAACTAAAAAATTTGCACTATACATTAGTTATATTGGTCCTAAAAAGTGCCTTGTGAAATATATGGTGCCAAATGTGCAATTCACATTGCAAAAAGTTCTAACGGGTCTCAAAATGTTTATTAGAGTCTAATAAGTAAATAATAAAAGTATAACAGTTAACCAATAAAAGGTTTGTCTGTTATCGTTAAAAGAACTTAACTAAAACATTTGCACTATACATTAGTTATATAGGTCCTAAAAAGTGCCTTGTGAACTATATGGTGCCAAATGTGCAATTCACATTGCAAAAAGTTCTAACGGGTCTCAAAATGTTTATTAGAGTCTAATAAGTAAATAATAAAAGTATAACAGTTAACCAATAAAAGGTTTGTCTGTTATCGTTAAAAGAACTTAACTAAAACATTTGCACTATACATTAGTTATATAGGTCCTAAAAAGTGCCTTGTGAACTATATGGTGCCAAATGTGCAATTCACATTGCAAAAAGTTCTAACGGGTCTCAAAATGTTTATTAGAGTCTAATAAGTAAATAATAAAATTATAACAGTTAACCAATAAAAGGTTTGTCTGTTATCGTTAAAAGAACTTAACTAAAAAATTTGCACTATACATTAGTTATATAGGTCCTAAAAAGTGCCTTGTGAACTATATGGTGCCAAATGTGCAATTCACATTGCAAAAAGTTCTAACGGGTCTCAAAATGTTTATTAGAGTCTAATAAGTAAATAATAAAAGTATAACAGTTAACCAATAAAAGGTTTGTCTGTTATCGTTAAAAGAACTTAACTAAAAAATTTGCACTATACATTAGTTATATAGGTCCTAAAAAGTGCCTTGTGAACTATATGGTGCCAAATGTGCAATTCACATTGCAAAAAGTTCTAACGGGTCTCAAAATGTTTATTAGAGTCTAATAAGTAAATAATAAAAGTATAACAGTTAACCAATAAAAGGTTTGTCTGTTATCGTTAAAAGAACTTAACTAAAAAATTTGCACTATACATTAGTTATATAGGTCCTAAAAAGTGCCTTGTGAACTATATGGTGCCAAATGTGCAATTCACATTGCAAAAAGTTCTAACGGGTCTCAAAATGTTTATTAGAGTCTAATAAGTAAATAATAAAAGTATAACAGTTAACCAATAAAAGGTTTGTCTGTTATCGTTAAAAGAACTTAACTAAAACATTTGCACTATACATTAGTTATATAGGTCCTAAAAAGTGCCTTGTGAACTATATGGTGCCAAATGTGCAATTCACATTGCAAAAAGTTCTAACGGGTCTCAAAATGTTTATTAGAGTCTAATAAGTAAATAATAAAAGTATAACAGTTAACCAATAAACGGTTTGTCTGTTATCGTTAAAAGAACTTAACTAAAAAATTTGCACTATACATTAGTTATATAGGTCCTAAAAAGTGCCTTGTGAACTATATGGTGCCAAATGTGCAATTCACATTGCAAAAAGTTCTAACGGGTCTCAAAATGTTTATTAGAGTCTAATAAGTAAATAATAAAAGTATAACAGTTAACCAATAAAAGGTTTGTCTGTTATCGTTAAAAGAACTTAACTAAAACATTTGCACTATACATTAGTTATATAGGTCCTAAAAAGTGCCTTGTGAAATATATGGTGCCAAATGTGCAATTCACATTGCAAAAAGTTCTAACGGGTCTCAAAATGTTTATTAGAGTCTAATAAGTAAATAATAAAAGTATAACAGTTAACCAATAAAAGGTTTGTCTGTTATCGTTAAAAGAACTTAACTAAAAAATTTGCACTATACATTAGTTATATAAGTCCTAAAAAGTGCCTTGTGAACTATATGGTGCCAAATGTGCAATTCACATTGCAAAAAGTTCTAACGGGTCTCAAAATGTTTATTAGAGTCTAATAAGTAAATAATAAAAGTATAACAGTTAACCAATAAAAGGTTTGTCTGTTATCGTTAAAAGAACTTAACTAAAACATTTGCACTATACATTAGTTATATAGGTCCTAAAAAGTGCCTTGTGAACTATATGGTGCCAAATGTGCAATTCACATTGCAAAAAGTTCTAACGGGTCTCAAAATGTTTATTAGAGTCTAATAAGTAAATAATAAAAGTATAACAGTTAACCAATAAAAGGTTTGTCTGTTATCGTTAAAAGAACTTAACTAAAAAATTTGCACTATACATTAGTTATATAGGTCCTAAAAAGTGCCTTGTGAACTATATGGTGCCAAATGTGCAATTCACATTGCAAAAAGTTCTAACGGGTCTCAAAATGTTTATTAGAGTCTAATAAGTAAATAATAAAAGTATAACAGTTAACCAATAAAAGGTTTGTCTGTTATCGTTAAAAGAACTTAACTAAAAAATTTGCACTATACATTAGTTATATAGGTCCTAAAAAGTGCCTTGTGAACTATATGGTGCCAAATGTGCAATTCACATTGCAAAAAGTTCTAACGGGTCTCAAAATGTTTATTAGAGTCTAATAAGTAAATAATAAAAGTATAACAGTTAACCAATAAAAGGTTTGTCTGTTATCGTTAAAAGAACTTAACTAAAACATTTGCACTATACATTAGTTATATAGGTCCTAAAAAGTGCCTTGTGAACTATATGGTGCCAAATGTGCAATTCACATTGCAAAAAGTTCTAACGGGTCTCAAAATGTTTATTAGAGTCTAATAAGTAAATAATAAAAGTATAACAGTTAACCAATAAACGGTTTGTCTGTTATCGTTAAAAGAACTTAACTAAAAAATTTGCACTATACATTAGTTATATAGGTCCTAAAAAGTGCCTTGTGAACTATATGGTGCCAAATGTGCAATTCACATTGCAAAAAGTTCTAACGGGTCTCAAAATGTTTATTAGAGTCTAATAAGTAAATAATAAAAGTATAACAGTTAACCAATAAAAGGTTTGTCTGTTATCGTTAAAAGAACTTAACTAAAACATTTGCACTATACATTAGTTATATAGGTCCTAAAAAGTGCCTTGTGAAATATATGGTGCCAAATGTGCAATTCACATTGCAAAAAGTTCTAACGGGTCTCAAAATGTTTATTAGAGTCTAATAAGTAAATAATAAAAGTATAACAGTTAACCAATAAAAGGTTTGTCTGTTATCGTTAAAAGAACTTAACTAAAAAATTTGCACTATACATTAGTTATATAAGTCCTAAAAAGTGCCTTGTGAACTATATGGTGCCAAATGTGCAATTCACATTGCAAAAAGTTCTAACGGGTCTCAAAATGTTTATTAGAGTCTAATAAGTAAATAATAAAAGTATAACAGTTAACCAATAAAAGGTTTGTCTGTTATCGTTAAAAGAACTTAACTAAAACATTTGCACTATACATTAGTTATATAGGTCCTAAAAAGTGCCTTGTGAACTATATGGTGCCAAATGTGCAATTCACATTGCAAAAAGTTCTAACGGGTCTCAAAATGTTTATTAGAGTCTAATAAGTAAATAATAAAAGTATAACAGTTAACCAATAAAAGGTTTGTCTGTTATCGTTAAAAGAACTTAACTAAAAAATTTGCACTATACATTAGTTATATAGGTCCTAAAAAGTGCCTTGTGAACTATATGGTGCCAAATGTGCAATTCACATTGCAAAAAGTTCTAACGGGTCTCAAAATGTTTATTAGAGTCTAATAAGTAAATAATAAAAGTATAACAGTTAACCAATAAAAGGTTTGTCTGTTATCGTTAAAAGAACTTAACTAAAAAATTTGCACTATACATTAGTTATATAGGTCCTAAAAAGTGCCTTGTGAACTATATGGTGCCAAATGTGCAATTCACATTGCAAAAAGTTCTAACGGGTCTCAAAATGTTTATTAGAGTCTAATAAGTAAATAATAAAAGTATAACAGTTAACCAATAAAAGGTTTGTCTGTTATCGTTAAAAGAACTTAACTAAAAAATTTGCACTATACATTAGTTATATAGGTCCTAAAAAGTGCCTTGTGAACTATATGGTGCCAAATGTGCAATTCACATTGCAAAAAGTTCTAACGGGTCTCAAAATGTTTATTAGAGTCTAATAAGTAAATAATAAAAGTATAACAGTTAACCAATAAAAGGTTTGTCTGTTATCGTTAAAAGAACTTAACTAAAACATTTGCACTATACATTAGTTATATAGGTCCTAAAAAGTGCCTTGTGAACTATATGGTGCCAAATGTGCAATTCACATTGCAAAAAGTTCTAACGGGTCTCAAAATGTTTATTAGAGTCTAATAAGTAAATAATAAAAGTATAACAGTTAACCAATAAAAGGTTTGTCTGTTATCGTTAAAAGAACTTAACTAAAAAATTTGCACTATACATTAGTTATATAGGTCCTAAAAAGTGCCTTGTGAAATATATGGTGCCAAATGTGCAATTCACATTGCAAAAAGTTCTAACGGGTCTCAAAATGTTTATTAGAGTCTAATAAGTAAATAATAAAAGTATAACAGTTAACCAATAAAAGGTTTGTCTGTTATCGTTAAAAGAACTTAACTAAAACATTTGCACTATACATTAGTTATATAGGTCCTAAAAAGTGCCTTGTGAACTATATGGTGCCAAATGTGCAATTCACATTGCAAAAAGTTCTAACGGGTCTCAAAATGTTTATTAGAGTCTAATAAGTAAATAATAAAAGTATAACAGTTAACCAATAAAAGGTTTGTCTGTTATCGTTAAAAGAACTTAACTAAAACATTTGCACTATACATTAGTTATATAGGTCCTAAAAAGTGCCTTGTGAACTATATGGTGCCAAATGTGCAATTCACATTGCAAAAAGTTCTAACGGGTCTCAAAATGTTTATTAGAGTCTAATAAGTAAATAATAAAAGTATAACAGTTAACCAATAAAAGGTTTGTCTGTTATCGTTAAAAGAACTTAACTAAAACATTTGCACTATACATTAGTTATATAGGTCCTAAAAAGTGCCTTGTGAACTATATGGTGCCAAATGTGCAATTCACATTGCAAAAAGTTCTAACGGGTCTCAAAATGTTTATTAGAGTCTAATAAGTAAATAATAAAAGTATAACAGTTAACCAATAAAAGGTTTGTCTGTTATCGTTAAAAGAACTTAACTAAAACATTTGCACTATACATTAGTTATATAGGTCCTAAAAAGTGCCTTGTGAACTATATGGTGCCAAATGTGCAATTCACATTGCAAAAAGTTCTAACGGGTCTCAAAATGTTTATTAGAGTCTAATAAGTAAATAATAAAAGTATAACAGTTAACCAATAAAAGGTTTGTCTGTTATCGTTAAAAGAACTTAACTAAAACATTTGCACTATACATTAGTTATATAGGTCCTAAAAAGTGCCTTGTGAACTATATGGTGCCAAATGTGCAATTCACATTGCAAAAAGTTCTAACGGGTCTCAAGATGTTTATTAGAGTCTAATAAGTAAATAATAAAAGTATAACAGTTAACCAATAAAAGGTTTGTCTGTTATCGTTAAAAGAACTTAACTAAAAAATTTGCACTATACATTAGTTATATAGGTCCTAAAAAGTGCCTTGTGAACTATATGGTGCCAAATGTGCAATTCACATTGCAAAAAGTTCTAACGGGTCTCAAAATGTTTATTAGAGTCTAATAAGTAAATAATAAAAGTATAACAGTTAACCAATAAAAGGTTTGTCTGTTATCGTTAAAAGAACTTAACTAAAACATTTGCACTATACATTAGTTATATAGGTCCTAAAAAGTGCCTTGTGAACTATATGGTGCCAAATGTGCAATTCACATTGCAAAAAGTTCTAACGGGTTTCAAAATGTTTATTAGAGTCTAATAAGTAAATAATAAAAGTATAACAGTTAACCAATAAAAGGTTTGTCTGTTATCGTTAAAAGAACTTAACTAAAACATTTGCACTATACATTAGTTATATAGGTCCTAAAAAGTGCCTTGTGAACTATATGGTGCCAAATGTGCAATTCACATTGCAAAAAGTTCTAACGGGTCTCAAAATGTTTATTAGAGTCTAATAAGTAAATAATAAAAGTATAACAGTTAACCAATAAAAGGTTTGTCTGTTATCGTTAAAAGAACTTAACTAAAAAATTTGCACTATACATTAGTTATATAGGTCCTAAAAAGTGCCTTGTGAAATTTATGGTGCCAAATGTGCAATTCACATTGCAAAAAGTTCTAACGGGTCTCAAAATGTTTATTAGAGTCTAATAAGTAAATAATAAAAGTATAACAGTTAACCAATAAAAGGTTTGTCTGTTATCGTTAAAAGAACTTAACTAAAACATTTGCACTATACATTAGTTATATAGGTCCTAAAAAGTGCCTTGTGAACTATATGGTGCCAAATGTGCAATTCACATTGCAAAAAGTTCTAACGGGTCTCAAAATGTTTATTAGAGTCTAATAAGTAAATAATAAAAGTATAACAGTTAACCAATAAAAGGTTTGTCTGTTATCGTTAAAAGAACTTAACTAAAACATTTGCACTATACATTAGTTATATAGGTCCTAAAAAGTGCCTTGTGAACTATATAGTGCCAAATGTGCAATTCATATTGCAAAAAGTTCTAACGGGTCTCAAAATGTTTATTAGAGTCTAATAAGTAAATAATAAAAGTATAACAGTTAACCAATAAAAGGTTTGTCTGTTATCGTTAAAAGAACTTAACTAAAACATTTGCACTATACATTAGTTATATAGATCCTAAAAAGTGCCTTGTGAACTATATGGTGCCAAATGTGCAATTCACATTGCAAAAAGTTCTAACGGGTCTCAAAATGTTTATTAGAGTCTAATAAGTAAATAATAAAAGTATAACAGTTAACCAATAAAAGGTTTGTCTGTTATCGTTAAAAGAACTTAACTAAAACATTTGCACTATACATTAGTTATATAGGTCCTAAAAAGTGCCTTGTGAACTATATGGTGCCAAATGTGCAATTCACATTGCAAAAAGTTCTAACGGGTCTCAAAATGTTTATTAGAGTCTAATAAGTAAATAATAAAAGTATAACAGTTAACCAATAAAAGGTTTGTCTGTTATCGTTAAAAGAACTTAACCAAAACATTTGCACTATACATTAGTTATATAGGTCCTAAAAAGTGCCTTGTGAACTATATGGTGCCAAATGTGCAATTCACATTGCAAAAAGTTCTAATGGGTCTCAAAATGTTTATTAGAGTCTAATAAGTAAATAATAAAAGTATAACAGTTAACCAATAAAAGGTTTGTCTGTTATCGTTAAAAGAACTTAACTAAAAAATTTGCACTATACATTAGTTATATAGGTCCTAAAAAGTGCCTTGTGAACTATATGGTGCCAAATGTGCAATTCACATTGCAAAAAGTTCTAACGGGTCTCAAAATGTTTATTAGAGTCTAATAAGTAAATAATAAAAGTATAACAGTTAACCAATAAAAGGTTTGTCTGTTATCGTTAAAAGAACTTAACTAAAAAATTTGCACTATACATTAGTTATATAGGTCCTAAAAAGTGCCTTGTGAACTATATGGTGCCAAATGTGCAATTCACATTGCAAAAAGTTCTAACGGGTCTCAAAATGTTTATTAGAGTCTAATAAGTAAATAATAAAAGTATAACAGTTAACCAATAAAAGGTTTGTCTGTTATCGTTAAAAGAACTTAACTAAAAAATTTGCACTATACATTAGTTATATAGGCCTAAAAAGTGCCTTGTGAACTATATGGTGCCAAATGTGCAATTCACATTGCAAAAAGTTCTAACGGGTCTCAAAATGTTTATTAGAGTCTAATAAGTAAATAATAAAAGTATAACAGTTAACCAATAAAAGGTTTGTCTGTTATCGTTAAAAGAACTTAACTAAAACATTTGCACTATACATTAGTTATATAGGTCCTAAAAAGTGCCTTGTGAACTATATGGTGCCAAATGTGCAATTCACATTGCAAAAAGTTCTAACGGGTCTCAAAATGTTTATTAGAGTCTAATAAGTAAATAATAAAAGTATAACAGTTAACCAATAAAAGGTTTGTCTGTTATCGTTAAAAGAACTTAACTAAAACATTTGCACTATACATTAGTTATATAGGTCCTAAAAAGTGCCTTGTGAACTATATGGTGCCAAATGTGCAATTCACATTGCAAAAAGTTCTAACGGGTCTCAAAATGTTTATTAGAGTCTAATAAGTAAATAATAAAAGTATAACAGTTAACCAATAAAAGGTTTGTCTGTTATCGTTAAAAGAACTTAACTAAAACATTTGCACTATACATTAGTTATATAGGTCCTAAAAAGTGCCTTGTGAACTATATGGTGCCAAATGTGCAATTCACATTGCAAAAAGTTCTAACGGGTCTCAAAATGTTTATTAGAGTCTAATAAGTAAATAATAAAAGTATAACAGTTAACCAATAAAAGGTTTGTCTGTTATCGTTAAAAGAACTTAACTAAAAAATTTGCACTATACATTAGTTATATAGGTCCTAAAAAGTGCCTTGTGAACTATATGGTGCCAAATGTGCAATTCACATTGCAAAAAGTTCTAACGGGTCTCAAAATGTTTATTAGAGTCTAATAAGTAAATAATAAAAGTATAACAGTTAACCAATAAAAGGTTTGTCTGTTATCGTTAAAAGAACTTAACTAAAACATTTGCACTATACATTAGTTATATAGGTCCTAAAAAGTGCCTTGTGAACTATATGGTGCCAAATGTGCAATTCACATTGCAAAAAGTTCTAACGGGTCTCAAAATGTTTATTAGAGTCTAATAAGTAAATAATAAAAGTATAACAGTTAACCAATAAAAGGTTTGTCTGTTATCGTTAAAAGAACTTAACTAAAAAATTTGCACTATACATTAGTTATATAGGTCCTAAAAAGTGTCTTGTGAACTATATGGTGCTAAATGTGCAATTCACATTGCAAAAAGTTCTAACGGGTCTCAAAATGTTTATTAGAGTCTAATAAGTAAATAATAAAAGTATAACAGTTAACCAATAAAAGGTTTGTCTGTTATCGTTAAAAGAACTTAACTAAAACATTTGCACTATACATTAGTTATATAGGTCCTAAAAAGTGCCTTGTGAACTATATGGTGCCAAATGTGCAATTCACATTGCAAAAAGTTCTAACGGGTCTCAAAATGTTTATTAGAGTCTAATAAGTAAATAATAAAAGTATAACAGTTAACCAATAAAAGGTTTGTCTGTTATCGTTAAAAGAACTTAACTAAAACATTTGCACTATACATTAGTTATATAGGTCCTAAAAAGTGCCTTGTGAACTATATGGTGCCAAATGTGCAATTCACATTGCAAAAAGTTCTAACGGGTCTCAAAATGTTTATTAGAGTCTAATAAGTAAATAATAAAAGTATAACAGTTAACCAATAAAAGGTTTGTCTGTTATCGTTAAAAGAACTTAACTAAAAAATTTGCACTATACATTAGTTATATAGGTCCTAAAAAGTGCCTTGTGAACTATATGGTGCCAAATGTGCAATTCACATTGCAAAAAGTTCTAACGGGTCTCAAAATGTTTATTAGAGTCTAATAAGTAAATAATAAAAGTATAACAGTTAACCAATAAAAGGTTTGTCTGTTATCGTTAAAAGAACTTAACTAAAAAATTTGCACTATACATTAGTTATATAGGTCCTAAAAAGTGCCTTGTGAACTATATGGTGCCAAATGTGCAATTCACATTGCAAAAAGTTCTAACGGGTCTCAAAATGTTTATTAGAGTCTAATAAGTAAATAATAAAAGTATAACAGTTAACCAATAAAAGGTTTGTCTGTTATCGTTAAAAGAACTTAACTAAAAAATTTGCACTATACATTAGTTATATAGGTCCTAAAAAGTGCCTTGTGAACTATATGGTGCCAAATGTGCAATTCACATTGCAAAAAGTTCTAACGGGTCTCAAAATGTTTATTAGAGTCTAATAAGTAAATAATAAAAGTATAACAGTTAACCAATAAAAGGTTTGTCTGTTATCGTTAAAAGAACTTAACTAAAAAATTTGCACTATACATTAGTTATATAGGTCCTAAAAAGTGCCTTGTGAACTATATGGTGCCAAATGTGCAATTCACATTGCAAAAAGTTCTAACGGGTCTCAAAATGTTTATTAGAGTCTAATAAGTAAATAATAAAAGTATAACAGTTAACCAATAAAAGGTTTGTCTGTTATCGTTAAAAGAACTTAACTAAAAAATTTGCACTATACATTAGTTATATAGGTCCTAAAAAGTGCCTTGTGAACTATATGGTGCCAAATGTGCAATTCACATTGCAAAAAGTTCTAACGGGTCTCAAAATGTTTATTAGAGTCTAATAAGTAAATAATAAAAGTATAACAGTTAACCAATAAAAGGTTTGTCTGTTATCGTTAAAAGAACTTAACTAAAAAATTTGCACTATACATTAGTTATATAGGTCCTAAAAAGTGCCTTGTGAACTATATGGTGCCAAATGTGCAATTCACATTGCAAAAAGTTCTAACGGGTCTCAAAATGTTTATTAGAGTCTAATAAGTAAATAATAAAAGTATAACAGTTAACCAA
Organism: Clavelina lepadiformis; assembly: GCF_947623445.1. Taxonomy (NCBI): domain Eukaryota; kingdom Metazoa; phylum Chordata; class Ascidiacea; order Aplousobranchia; family Clavelinidae; genus Clavelina; species Clavelina lepadiformis. The sequence goes on from NC_135247.1 coordinate 10,388,057, forward strand.
TAAAAGGTTTGTCTGTTATCGTTAAAAGAACTTAACTAAAAAATTTGCACTATACATTAGTTATATAGGTCCTAAAAAGTGCCTTGTGAACTATATGGTGCCAAATGTGCAATTCACATTGCAAAAAGTTCTAACGGGTCTCAAAATGTTTATTAGAGTCTAATAAGTAAATAATAAAAGTATAACAGTTAACCAATAAAAGGTTTGTCTGTTATCGTTAAAAGAACTTAACTAAAACATTTGCACTATACATTAGTTATATAGGTCCTAAAAAGTGCCTTGTGAACTATATGGTGCCAAATGTGCAATTCACATTGCAAAAAGTTCTAACGGGTCTCAAAATGTTTATTAGAGTCTAATAAGTAAATAATAAAAGTATAACAGTTAACCAATAAAAGGTTTGTCTGTTATCGTTAAAAGAACTTAACTAAAACATTTGCACTATACATTAGTTATATAGGTCCTAAAAAGTGCCTTGTGAACTATATAGTGCCAAATGTGCAATTCATATTGCAAAAAGTTCTAACGGGTCTCAAAATGTTTATTAGAGTCTAATAAGTAAATAATAAAAGTATAACAGTTAACCAATAAAAGGTTTGTCTGTTATCGTTAAAAGAACTTAACTAAAACATTTGCACTATACATTAGTTATATAGGTCCTAAAAAGTGCCTTGTGAACTATATGGTGCCAAATGTGCAATTCACATTGCAAAAAGTTCTAACGGGTCTCAAAATGTTTATTAGAGTCTAATAAGTAAATAATAAAAGTATAACAGTTAACCAATAAAAGGTTTGTCTGTTATCGTTAAAAGAGCTTAACTAAAGCATTTGCACTATACATTAGTTATATAGGTCCTAAAAAGTGCCTTGTGAACTATATGGTGCCAAATGTGCAATTCACATTGCAAAAAGTTCTAACGGGTCTCAAAATGTTTATTAGAGTCTAATAAGTAAATAATAAAAGTATAACAGTTAACCAATAAAAGGTTTGTCTGTTATCGTTAAAAGAACTTAACTAAAACATTTGCACTATACATTAGTTATATAGGTCCTAAAAAGTGCCTTGTGAACTATATGGTGCCAAATGTGCAATTCACATTGCAAAAAGTTCTAACGGGTCTCAAAATGTTTATTAGAGTCTAATAAGTAAATAATAAAAGTATAACAGTTAACCAATAAAAGGTTTGTCTGTTATCGTTAAAAGAACTTAACTAAAAAATTTGCACTATACATTAGTTATATAGGTCCTAAAAAGTGCCTTGTGAACTATATGGTGCCAAATGTGCAATTCACATTGCAAAAAGTTCTAACGGGTCTCAAAATGTTTATTAGAGTCTAATAAGTAAATAATAAAAGTATAACAGTTAACCAATAAAAGGTTTGTCTGTTATCGTTAAAAGAACTTAACTAAAACATTTGCACTATACATTAGTTATATAGGTCCTAAAAAGTGCCTTGTGAACTATATAGTGCCAAATGTGCAATTCATATTGCAAAAAGTTCTAACGGGTCTCAAAATGTTTATTAGAGTCTAATAAGTAAATAATAAAAGTATAACAGTTAACCAATAAAAGGTTTGTCTGTTATCGTTAAAAGAACTTAACTAAAACATTTGCACTATACATTAGTTATATAGGTCCTAAAAAGTGCCTTGTGAACTATATGGTGCCAAATGTGCAATTCACATTGCAAAAAGTTCTAACGGGTCTCAAAATGTTTATTAGAGTCTAATAAGTAAATAATAAAAGTATAACAGTTAACCAATAAAAGGTTTGTCTGTTATCGTTAAAAGAGCTTAACTAAAGCATTTGCACTATACATTAGTTATATAGGTCCTAAAAAGTGCCTTGTGAACTATATGGTGCCAAATGTGCAATTCACATTGCAAAAAGTTCTAACGGGTCTCAAAATGTTTATTAGAGTCTAATAAGTAAATAATAAAAGTATAACAGTTAACCAATAAAAGGTTTGTCTGTTATCGTTAAAAGAACTTAACTAAAACATTTGCACTATACATTAGTTATATAGGTCCTAAAAAGTGCCTTGTGAACTATATGGTGCCAAATGTGCAATTCACATTGCAAAAAGTTCTAACGGGTCTCAAAATGTTTATTAGAGTCTAATAAGTAAATAATAAAAGTATAACAGTTAACCAATAAAAGGTTTGTCTGTTATCGTTAAAAGAACTTAACTAAAAAATTTGCACTATACATTAGTTATATAGGTCCTAAAAAGTGCCTTGTGAACTATATGGTGCCAAATGTGCAATTCACATTGCAAAAAGTTCTAACGGGTCTCAAAATGTTTATTAGAGTCTAATAAGTAAATAATAAAAGTATAACAGTTAACCAATAAAAGGTTTGTCTGTTATCGTTAAAAGAACTTAACTAAAAATTTGCACTATACATTAGTTATATAGGTCCTAAAAAGTGCCTTGTGAACTATATGGTGCCAAATGTGCAATTCACATTGCAAAAAGTTCTAACGGGTCTCAAAATGTTTATTAGAGTCTAATAAGTAAATAATAAAAGTATAACAGTTAACCAATAAAAGGTTTGTCTGTTATCGTTAAAAGAACTTAACTAAAACATTTGCACTATACATTAGTTATATAGATCCTAAAAAGTGCCTTGTGAACTATATGGTGCCAAATGTGCAATTCACATTGCAAAAAGTTCTAACGGGTCTCAAAATGTTTATTAGAGTCTAATAAGTAAATAATAAAAGTATAACAGTTAACCAATAAAAGGTTTGTCTGTTATCGTTAAAAGAACTTAACTAAAAAATTTGCACTATACATTAGTTATATAGGTCCTAAAAAGTGCCTTGTGAACTATATGGTGCCAAATGTGCAATTCACATTGCAAAAAGTTCTAACGGGTCTCAAAATGTTTATTAGAGTCTAATAAGTAAATAATAAAAGTATAACAGTTAACCAATAAAAGGTTTGTCTGTTATCGTTAAAAGAACTTAACTAAAACATTTGCACTATACATTAGTTATATAGATCCTAAAAAGTGCCTTGTGAACTATATGGTGCCAAATGTGCAATTCACATTGCAAAAAGTTCTAACGGGTCTCAAAATGTTTATTAGAGTCTAATAAGTAAATAATAAAAGTATAACAGTTAACCAATAAAAGGTTTGTCTGTTATCGTTAAAAGAACTTAACTAAAACATTTGCACTATACATTAGTTATATAGGTCCTAAAAAGTGCCTTGTGAACTATATGGTGCCAAATGTGCAATTCACATTGCAAAAAGTTCTAACGGGTCTCAAAATGTTTATTAGAGTCTAATAAGTAAATAATAAAAGTATAACAGTTAACCAATAAAAGGTTTGTCTGTTATCGTTAAAAGAACTTAACTAAAACATTTGCACTATACATTAGTTATATAGGTCCTAAAAAGTGCCTTGTGAACTATATGGTGCCAAATGTGCAATTCACATTGCAAAAAGTTCTAACGGGTCTCAAAATGTTTATTAGAGTCTAATAAGTAAATAATAAAAGTATAACAGTTAACCAATAAAAGGTTTGTCTGTTATCGTTAAAAGAACTTAACTAAAAAATTTGCACTATACAGTAGTTATATAGGTCCTAAAAAGTGCCTTGTGAAATATATGGTGCCAAATGTGCAATTCACATTGCAAAAAGTTCTAACGGGTCTCAAAATGTTTATTAGAGTCTAATAAGTAAATAATAAAAGTATAACAGTTAACCAATAAAAGGTTTGTCTGTTATCGTTAAAAGAACTTAACTAAAACATTTGCACTATACATTAGTTATATAGGTCCTAAAAAGTGCCTTGTGAACTATATGGTGCCAAATGTGCAATTCACATTGCAAAAAGTTCTAACGGGTCTCAAAATGTTTATTAGAGTCTAATAAGTAAATAATAAAAGTATAACAGTTAACCAATAAAAGGTTTGTCTGTTATCGTTAAAAGAACTTAACTAAAACATTTGCACTATACATTAGTTATATAGGTCCTAAAAAGTGCCTTGTGAACTATATGGTGCCAAATGTGCAATTCACATTGCAAAAAGTTCTAACGGGTCTCAAAATGTTTATTAGAGTCTAATAAGTAAATAATAAAAGTATAACAGTTAACCAATAAAAGGTTTGTCTGTTATCGTTAAAAGAACTTAACTAAAACATTTGCACTATACATTAGTTATATAGGTCCTAAAAAGTGCCTTGTGAACTATATGGTGCCAAATGTGCAATTCACATTGCAAAAAGTTCTAACGGGTCTCAAAATGTTTATTAGAGTCTAATAAGTAAATAATAAAAGTATAACAGTTAACCAATAAAAGGTTTGTCTGTTATCGTTAAAAGAACTTAACTAAAACATTTGCACTATACATTAGTTATATAGGTCCTAAAAAGTGCCTTGTGAACTATATGGTGCCAAATGTGCAATTCACATTGCAAAAAGTTCTAACGGGTCTCAAAATGTTTATTAGAGTCTAATAAGTAAATAATAAAAGTATAACAGTTAACCAATAAAAGGTTTGTCTGTTATCGTTAAAAGAACTTAACTAAAACATTTGCACTATACATTAGTTATATAGGTCCTAAAAAGTGCCTTGTGAACTATATGGTGCCAAATGTGCAATTCACATTGCAAAAAGTTCTAACGGGTCTCAAAATGTTTATTAGAGTCTAATAAGTAAATAATAAAAGTATAACAGTTAACCAATAAAAGGTTTGTCTGTTATCGTTAAAAGAACTTAACTAAAACATTTGCACTATACATTAGTTATATAGGTCCTAAAAAGTGCCTTGTGAACTATATGGTGCCAAATGTGCAATTCACATTGCAAAAAGTTCTAACGGGTCTCAAAATGTTTATTAGAGTCTAATAAGTAAATAATAAAAGTATAACAGTTAACCAATAAAAGGTTTGTCTGTTATCGTTAAAAGAACTTAACTAAAAAATTTGCACTATACATTAGTTATATAGGTCCTAAAAAGTGCCTTGTGAACTATATGGTGCCAAATGTGCAATTCACATTGCAAAAAGTTCTAACGGGTCTCAAAATGTTTATTAGAGTCTAATAAGTAAATAATAAAAGTATAACAGTTAACCAATAAAAGGTTTGTCTGTTATCGTTAAAAGAACTTAACTAAAACATTTGCACTATACATTAGTTATATAGATCCTAAAAAGTGCCTTGTGAACTATATGGTGCCAAATGTTTAATTCACATTGCAAAAAGTTCTAACGGGTCTCAAAATGTTTATTAGAGTCTAATAAGTAAATAATAAAAGTATAACAGTTAACCAATAAAAGGTTTGTCTGTTATCGTTAAAAGAACTTAACTAAAAAATTTGCACTATACATTAGTTATATAGGTCCTAAAAAGTGCCTTGTGAACTATATGGTGCCAAATGTGCAATTCACATTGCAAAAAGTTCTAACGGGTCTCAAAATGTTTATTAGAGTCTAATAAGTAAATAATAAAAGTATAACAGTTAACCAATAAAAGGTTTGTCTGTTATCGTTAAAAGAACTTAACTAAAACATTTGCACTATACATTAGTTATATAGATCCTAAAAAGTGCCTTGTGAACTATATGGTGCCAAATGTGCAATTCACATTGCAAAAAGTTCTAACGGGTCTCAAAATGTTTATTAGAGTCTAATAAGTAAATAATAAAAGTATAACAGTTAACCAATAAAAGGTTTGTCTGTTATCGTTAAAAGAACTTAACTAAAACATTTGCACTATACATTAGTTATATAGGTCCTAAAAAGTGCCTTGTGAACTATATGGTGCCAAATGTGCAATTCACATTGCAAAAAGTTCTAACGGGTCTCAAAATGTTTATTAGAGTCTAATAAGTAAATAATAAAAGTATAACAGTTAACCAATAAAAGGTTTGTCTGTTATCGTTAAAAGAACTTAACTAAAACATTTGCACTATACATTAGTTATATAGGTCCTAAAAAGTGCCTTGTGAACTATATGGTGCCAAATGTGCAATTCACATTGCAAAAAGTTCTAACGGGTCTCAAAATGTTTATTAGAGTCTAATAAGTAAATAATAAAAGTATAACAGTTAACCAATAAAAGGTTTGTCTGTTATCGTTAAAAGAACTTAACTAAAAAATTTGCACTATACATTAGTTATATAGGTCCTAAAAAGTGCCTTGTGAAATATATGGTGCCAAATGTGCAATTCACATTGCAAAAAGTTCTAACGGGTCTCAAAATGTTTATTAGAGTCTAATAAGTAAATAATAAAAGTATAACAGTTAACCAATAAAAGGTTTGTCTGTTATCGTTAAAAGAACTTAACTAAAACATTTGCACTATACATTAGTTATATAGGTCCTAAAAAGTGCCTTGTGAACTATATGGTGCCAAATGTGCAATTCACATTGCAAAAAGTTCTAACGGGTCTCAAAATGTTTATTAGAGTCTAATAAGTAAATAATAAAAGTATAACAGTTAACCAATAAAAGGTTTGTCTGTTATCGTTAAAAGAACTTAACTAAAAAATTTGCACTATACATTAGTTATATAGGTCCTAAAAAGTGCCTTGTGAACTATATGGTGCCAAATGTGCAATTCACATTGCAAAAAGTTCTAACGGGTCTCAAAATGTTTATTAGAGTCTAATAAGTAAATAATAAAAGTATAACAGTTAACCAATAAAAAGTTTGTCTGTTATCGTTAAAAGAACTTAACTAAAAAATTTGCACTATACATTAGTTATATAGGTCCTAAAAAGTGCCTTGTGAACTATATGGTGCCAAATGTGCAATTCACATTGCAAAAAGTTCTAACGGGTCTCAAGATGTTTATTAGAGTCTAATAAATAAATAATAAAAGTATAACAGTTAACCAATAAAAGGTTTGTCTGTTATCGTTAAAAGAACTTAACTAAAAAATTTGCACTATACATTAGTTATATAGGTCCTAAAAAGTGCCTTGTGAAATATATGGTGCCAAATGTGCAATTCACATTGCAAAAAGTTCTAACGGGTCTCAAAATGTTTATTAGAGTCTAATAAGTAAATAATAAAAGTATAACAGTTAACCAATAAAAGGTTTGTCTGTTATCGTTAAAAGAACTTAACTAAAACATTTGCACTATACATTAGTTATATAGATCCTAAAAAGTGCCTTGTGAACTATATGGTGCCAAATGTGCAATTCACATTGCAAAAAGTTCTAACGGGTCTCAAAATGTTTATTAGAGTCTAATAAGTAAATAATAAAAGTATAACAGTTAACCAATAAAAGGTTTGTCTGTTATCGTTAAAAGAACTTAACTAAAACATTTGCACTATACATTAGTTATATAGGTCCTAAAAAGTGCCTTGTGAACTATATGGTGCCAAATGTGCAATTCACATTGCAAAAAGTTCTAACGGGTCTCAAAATGTTTATTAGAGTCTAATAAGTAAATAATAAAAGTATAACAGTTAACCAATAAAAGGTTTGTCTGTTATCGTTAAAAGAACTTAACTAAAACATTTGCACTATACATTAGTTATATAGGTCCTAAAAAGTGCCTTGTGAACTATATGGTGCCAAATGTGCAATTCACATTGCAAAAAGTTCTAACGGGTCTCAAAATGTTTATTAGAGTCTAATAAGTAAATAATAAAAGTATAACAGTTAACCAATAAAAGGTTTGTCTGTTATCGTTAAAAGAACTTAACTAAAAAATTTGCACTATACATTAGTTATATAGGTCCTAAAAAGTGCCTTGTGAAATATATGGTGCCAAATGTGCAATTCACATTGCAAAAAGTTCTAACGGGTCTCAAAATGTTTATTAGAGTCTAATAAGTAAATAATAAAAGTATAACAGTTAACCAATAAAAGGTTTGTCTGTTATCGTTAAAAGAACTTAACTAAAACATTTGCACTATACATTAGTTATATAGGTCCTAAAAAGTGCCTTGTGAACTATATGGTGCCAAATGTGCAATTCACATTGCAAAAAGTTCTAACGGGTCTCAAAATGTTTATTAGAGTCTAATAAGTAAATAATAAAAGTATAACAGTTAACCAATAAAAGGTTTGTCTGTTATCGTTAAAAGAACTTAACTAAAACATTTGCACTATACATTAGTTATATAGGTCCTAAAAAGTGCCTTGTGAACTATATGGTGCCAAATGTGCAATTCACATTGCAAAAAGTTCTAACGGGTCTCAAAATGTTTATTAGAGTCTAATAAGTAAATAATAAAAGTATAACAGTTAACCAATAAAAGGTTTGTCTGTTATCGTTAAAAGAACTTAACTAAAAAATTTGCACTATACATTAGTTATATAGGTCCTAAAAAGTGCCTTGTGAACTATATGGTGCCAAATGTGCAATTCACATTGCAAAAAGTTCTAACGGGTCTCAAAATGTTTATTAGAGTCTAATAAGTAAATAATAAAAGTATAACAGTTAACCAATAAAAAGTTTGTCTGTTATCGTTAAAAGAACTTAACTAAAAAATTTGCACTATACATTAGTTATATAGGTCCTAAAAAGTGCCTTGTGAACTATATGGTGCCAAATGTGCAATTCACATTGCAAAAAGTTCTAACGGGTCTCAAGATGTTTATTAGAGTCTAATAAATAAATAATAAAAGTATAACAGTTAACCAATAAAAGGTTTGTCTGTTATCGTTAAAAGAACTTAACTAAAAAATTTGCACTATACATTAGTTATATAGGTCCTAAAAAGTGCCTTGTGAAATATATGGTGCCAAATGTGCAATTCACATTGCAAAAAGTTCTAACGGGTCTCAAAATGTTTATTAGAGTCTAATAAGTAAATAATAAAAGTATAACAGTTAACCAATAAAAGGTTTGTCTGTTATCGTTAAAAGAACTTAACTAAAACATTTGCACTATACATTAGTTATATAGATCCTAAAAAGTGCCTTGTGAACTATATGGTGCCAAATGTGCAATTCACATTGCAAAAAGTTCTAACGGGTCTCAAAATGTTTATTAGAGTCTAATAAGTAAATAATAAAAGTATAACAGTTAACCAATAGAAGGTTTGTCTGTTATCGTTAAAAGAACTTAACTAAAACATTTGCACTATACATTAGTTATATAGGTCCTAAAAAGTGCCTTGTGAACTATATGGTGCCAAATGTGCAATTCACATTGCAAAAAGTTCTAACGGGTCTCAAAATGTTTATTAGAGTCTAATAAGTAAATAATAAAAGTATAACAGTTAACCAATAAAAGGTTTGTCTGTTATCGTTAAAAGAACTTAACTAAAACATTTGCACTATACATTAGTTATATAGGTCCTAAAAAGTGCCTTGTGAACTATATGGTGCCAAATGTGCAATTCACATTGCAAAAAGTTCTAACGGGTCTCAAAATGTTTATTAGAGTCTAATAAGTAAATAATAAAAGTATAACAGTTAACCAATAAAAGGTTTGTCTGTTATCGTTAAAAGAACTTAACTAAAAAATTTGCACTATACATTAGTTATATAGGTCCTAA